>NW_027254706.1:12500-145793 GCF_044704955.1 Pristiophorus japonicus | reverse complement strand
CCACACACACTTCCCCCCCTTCCCCCCCCACACACTTCCCCCCCTTCCCCCCACACACTTCCCCCCTCCCCTCCCCACACACCTCCCCCTCCCACCCACACACCTCCCCCTCCCCCCCACACACTTCCCCCTCCCCGCCCCACGCACTTCCCTGCCCCACGCTCTCCCCCCCCACGCACTCCCCCCCCACGCACTCCCCCCCCCCCACACACTTACCCCCCCTCCCCCACACACTTACCCCCCGCCCCCCCCACACACGTATCCCCCGCCTCTTCACACTTACCCCACTCCCCCCCCACACACTTACCCCCGCCCCCACACACACTTGCCCTCCTCCCCCCCCACACACTTACCCCCACACACTTCCCCCTCCCCCACACACACTTACCCCCCGCTCCCCCCACTTAGTTACCCCCCGCCCCCTCACACTTACCCCCTCCCCCCCACACACTTACCCCCCTCCCCCACACACACTTACCCCCCTCCCCCCCACGCACTTCCCCCCCACGCACTTCCCCCCCCACGCACTTCCCCCCCCACGCACTTCCCCCCCCCGCACTTCCCCCCGCACGCACTTCCCCCCCGCACGCACTTCCCCCCCGCACGCACTTCCCCCCGCACGCACTTCCCCCCCGCACGCACTTCCCCCCCGCACGCACTTCCCCCCCGCACGCACTTCCCCCCCGCACGCACTTCCCCCCCGCACGCACTTCCCCCCCGCACGCACTTCCCCCCCGCACGCACTTCCCCCCCCGCACGCACTTCCCCCCCCGCACGCACTTCCCCCCCGCACGCACTTCCCCCCCCGCACGCACTTCCCCCCCCGCACGCACTTCCCCCCCCGCACGCACTTCCCCCCCCGCACGCACTCCCCCCCCCGCACGCACTTCCCCCCCCGCACGCACTTCCCCCCCCGCACGCACTTCCCCCCCCGCACGCACTTCCCCCCCCGCACGCACTTCCCCCCCCGCACGCACTTCCCCCCCCGCACGCACTTCCCCCCCCGCACGCACTTCCCCCTCACGCACTTCCCCCCCCACGCACTTCCCCCCCCCACGCACTTCCCCCCCCCCTTACGCACTTCCCCCCCCACGCACTTCCCCCCCCACGCACTTCCCCCCCCCCACGCACTTCCCCCCCCCACGCACTTCCCCCCCCCACGCACTTCCCCCCCCACGCACTCTCCCCCCCCCCACGCACTTCCCCCCCCCCACGCACTTCCCCCCCCCCACGCACTCCCCCCCCCCCACGCACTCCCCCCCCCCCCACGCACTCCCCCCCCCACACGCACTTCCCCCCCCACACGCACTTCCCCCCCCCACACGCACTTCCCCCCCCACACGCACTTCCCCCCCCCACACGCACTTCCCCCCCCACACGCACTTCCCCCCCCCACACGCACTTCCCCCCCCCACACGCACTTCCCCCCCCACACGCACTTCCCCCCCCACACGCACTTCCCCCCCCACACGCACTTCCCCCCCCACACGCACTTCCCCCCCCACACGCACTTCCCCCCCCACACGCACTTCCCCCCCCACACGCACTTCCCCCCCCCGCACGCACTTCCCCCCCCCGCACGCACTTCCCCCCCCGCACGCACTTCCCCCCCCGCACGCACTTCCCCCCCCGCACGCACTTCCCCCCCCGCACGCACTTCCCCCCCCGCACGCACTCTCCCCCCCCGCACGCACTTCCCCCCCCGCACGCACTTCCCCCCCCGCACGCACTTCCCCCCCCGCACGCACTTCCCCCCCCGCACGCACTTCCCCCCCCGCACGCACTTCCCCCCCCGCACGCACTTCCCCCCCCGCACGCACTTCCCCCCCACACGCACTTTCCCCCCCACACCACACAGTTCCCCCCCCCCCCCACACCACACACTTCCACCACCCCCCCCCACACCACACACTTTCCCCCCCCCCTCCCCCCCACAGCACACACTTAATTGAGAGATTAGCAGGTTAAGCTGTGTTGAATATTCCCCCCCCCCAGTGTGACTGAGCCTGTGAAGATGGATGATATTAACCGTGTCATGACTCCAATGGAGCTGTTTGAAGAAGACCTGCGTCTACCGCTGGCTGTGGCAGCCAGGCAGCGACACAAGGTGCAGCGCAGTGTGGAGGAGACGCACGCACGCATCCTTGCAGTGTGATCCGTGTCAAGGGCACTAGGTGCGACCTCAAGCTGTGAGGCGGACAAATTGCTCACTGATTTCTCGGTGTGTGACTGTAGCTTGCCAGTTGCATGGGACACTGACTGTGGGCATTTGCGTTCGAGAAATCCCTTTTCGTGAGGACTGAAGCTGAAGGCTTTCAAGGTGATGGGCTTTGTGCGCTGTGGTTGGTAGTTTTCTCATTAAAGCTGGGCAAATATGGGGAGCAGAGGTATAATCAGAGCACTGCCAGCACGTCTTGTCACGGGAACAGACCTCGCACTATTTCCAGAGGTTCCTGTGACAAACATGAATCATTTTTGTCCCTGTTCCTAAAGAGTGTTTCTCAGATTCTTACCTGGTAATGGTGTATGCTCAACAGTGTCGAGGGAGCTTTACTCTTTATCTAACCCGTACTGTGGGACAGTGTCGAGGGAACTTTACTCTGTATCCAATCCGTACTGTGGGACAGTGTCGAGGGAGCTTTACTCTGTATCTAACCCGTACTGTGGGACAGTGTCGAGGGAGCTTTACTCTGTATCTAACCTGTACTGTGGGACAGTGTCGAGGGAGCTTTACTCTGTATCTAACCCGTGCTGTGGGACAGTGTCGAGGGAGCTTTACTCTGTATCTATCCCGTACTGTGGGACAGTGTAGAGGGAGCTTTACTCTGTATCTAACCCGTACTGTGGGACAGTGTCGAGGGAGCTTTACTCTGTATCTAACCCGTGCTGTGGGACAGTGTCGAGGGAGCTTTACTCTGTATCTATCCCGTACTGTGGGACAGTGTAGAGGGAGCTTTACTCTGTATCTAACCCGTACTGTGGGACAGTGTCGAGGGAGCTTTACTCTGTATCTAACCCGTGCTGTGGGACAGTGTCGAGGGAGCTTTACTCTGTATCTAACCCGTACTGTGGGACAGTGTAGAGGGAGCTTTACTCTGTATCTAACCCGTACTGTAGGACAGTGTCGAGGGAGCTTTACTCTGTATCTCACCCGTACTGTGGGACAGTGTCGAGGGAGCTTTACTCTGTATCTAACCCGTACTGTGGGACAGTGTAGAGGGAGCTTTACTCTGTATCTAACCCGAACTGTGGGACAGTGTCGAGGGAGCTTTACTCTGTATCTAACCCGTACTGTGGGACAGTGTCGAGGGAGCTTTACTCTGTATCTAACCCCGTGCTGTACCTACTCTGGGAGTGTTTGATGGGACAGTGTAGAGGGAGACGGGGTGGGGGGTTTGGGTAGACACGGTGGGGGGAGACAGGGTGCAGCGTGAGGAGGGGCAGGGGAGTCTAATGCTGGAAATATAGGGAAACCTTGCCAAATGTTTTGACTTAACTAACAGTATTCAGCATTTGTGATTGGCTCAATTAACCTGATGAACGAGAAGATTCAGCATTGGAGTGGGACATTGCATGCACACCCTGCTGCTTTGGTGAGTCGGACCATCCGGGCCTGGGCCGCGAGGCAGTTACTCCCCGGGCCGCGAGGCAGTTACTCCCCGGGCCGCGAGGCAGTTACTCCCCGGGCCGCGAGGCAGTTACTCCCCGGGCTGCGAGGCAGTTACTCCCCGGGGCGCGAGGCCGTTGCTCCCCGGGCACGAGAGATGCTCCTTAAAAGCTACCTCTTTGACCAAGCTTTTGGTCACCTGTCCTAATATGTGCATGTGTGCCTCGGTGTTAGGTCTTGTTTTATAACGCTGCTGTATAGTGCCTTGGGATGTTTTTCTACGTTAAATACAAATTGTTGTGAACTGACCAATGGCATGACCCCAGTCAGAATCTGAGAATCATAGAAATTTACAGCACAGAAGGAGGCCACTTCAGCCCATCGTGTCCACGCCAGCCGACAAAGTGCTGCCCAGCCTAATCCCACTTCCCAGCTCTCGGTCCGTAGCCCTGTAGGTTACAGCACTTCAAGTGCACATTCAAGTACTGTTTAAATGTGGTGAGGGTTGCTGCCTCGACCACCCTTTCAGGCAGTGAGTTCCAGACCCCCACCACCCTCTTGGTAAAGAAATTTCCCCTCAAATCCCCTCTAAACCACCCCTCAATTACTTTAAATCTATGCCCCCTGGTTGTTGACCTGACTGCTAAGGGAAATAGCTCCTTCCTATCCACTCTATCGAGGCCCCTCATAATTTTATACACGTCAATAAGGTCTCCTCTCAGCCTCCATTGTTTGAAAGAAAACAAAACCAACCTTTCCTCATAGCTAAAGTTCTCCAGTCCAGGCAACACCCTTGTAAATCTCCTCTACACCCTTTCCAGTGCAATCACATCCTTCCTGTAATGTGGTGACCAGAACTGCACGCAGTACTCTAGCTGTGGCCTAACTAGTGTTTTATACAGTTCAAGCATAACTTTTTTTTACATTTCAAAATATATACTTTATTCATATAAAAATTTGCACAATACATTGGAAGGCAATTCAGTACATTTGGATGCGGTCAGCAATTCCATACAATACATTTATTTGCTTTACATTTCAGGGTACAATTCAGTACAATCCAGAATACATTGTAATAGTCATCAAATTACCTTACCTGTAACACTATACAGTACACGAAACGGGTGAGGCTACAGTTACATCTCTTTACAACATACATTACTAAACAGTTGCTGAACTTGCATTATACATGGCACTGCATAGCTGTTTTCAGATCATGGTGCTCTATGTATACAAAGGTTTACAAGTACAGCCTGAGGGGAGTTTTATACTGATTCCAGCCCCTCGGTTTACTGTGGAGGAAGGGCCTTAAACTGTGGCCCTTCCCACCGTGCCTTTGCGGCGACGGCACCAATTTTTAGTGCGTCCCTCAGTACATACTATACAGTTCAAGCATAACCTCCCTGCTCTTGTATTCCATGCCTCGGCTAATAAAGGCAAGTATTCCATATGCCTTCTTAGCCATCTTATCTACCTGGCCTGCTACCTTCAGGGATCTGTGGACCTGCACTCCAAGGGCCCTTTGTTCCTCTACACTTCTCAGTGTCCTACCATTTAATGTGTATTCCCTTGCCTTGTTAGCCCTCCCCAAATGCATTACCTCACACTTCTCAGGATTAAATTTCATTTGCCACTGCTCAGCCCACCTGACCAGTCCGCAGCTTTCTTCTTCATTATCAACCACACAGCCAATTTTAGTGTCATCTGCAAACTTTTTAATCATATTCCAACATTCAAGTCCAAGTCATTGATATATATCACACAAAGCAAGGGACCCAGTACTGAGCCCTGCGGAACCCCACTGGAAACAACCTTCCAGTCACAAAAACATCCATCAACCATTACCCTTTGCTTTCTACCCCTGAGCCAATTTTGGATCCAACTTGCCACTTTCCCTTACATCCCATGGGCTTTTACTTTCGTGACCAGTCTGCCATGTGGGACCTTATCCAAAGCTTTGCTAAAATCCATATACACCACATCACACACACTACCCAGGAGTGACCGATAGTGTGACCCCAGTCAAAAACAGGAGTGACCGACAGTGTGGCCCCAGTCAAAAACAGGAGTGACCGACAGTGTGACCCCAGTCAAAAACAGGAGTGACCGACAGTGCGGCCCCAGTCAAAAACAGGAGTGACCGACAGTGCGACCCCAGTCAAAAACAGGAGTGACCGACAGTGTGACCCCAGTCAAAAACAGGAGTGACCGACAGTGTGACCCCAGTCAAAAACAGGAGTGACCGACAGTGTGGCCCCAGTCAAAAACAGGAGTGACCGACAGTGCGGCCCCAGTCAAAAACAGGAGTGACCGACAGTGTGGCCCCAGTCAAAAACAGGAGTGACCGACAGTGTGACCCCAGTCAAAAACAGGAGTGACCGACAGTGTGACCCCAGTCAAAAACAGGAGTGACCGACAATGTGACCCCAGTCAAAAACAGGAGTGACCGACAGTGTGGCCCCAGTCAAAAACAGGAGTGACCGACAGTGCGGCCCCAGTCAAAAACAGGAGTGACCGACAGTGTGGCCCCAGTCAAAAACAGGAGTGACCGACAGTGTGACCCCAGTCAAAAACAGGAGTGACCGACAGTGTGACCCCAGTCAAAAACAGGAGTGACCGACAATGTGACCCCAGTCAAAAACAGGAGTGACCGACAGTGTGACCCCAGTCAAAAACAGGAGTGACCGACAGTGTGGCCCCAGTCAAAAACAGGAGTGACCGACAGTGTGACCCCAGTCAAAAACAGGAGTGACCGACAGTGTGACCCCAGTCAAAAACAGGAGTGACCGACAGTGTGACCCCAGTCAAAAACAGGAGTGACCGACAGTGTGACCCCAGTCAAAAACAGGAGTGACCGACAGTGTGACCCCAGTCAAAAACAGGAGTGACCGACAGTGTGGCCCCAGTCAAAAACAGGAGTGACCGACAGTGTGGCCCCAGTCAAAAACAGGAGTGACCGACAGTGTGGCCCCAGTCAAAAACAGGAGTGACCGACAGTGTGACCCCAGTCAAAAACAGGAGTGACCGACAGTGTGGCCCCAGTCAAAAACAGGAGTGACCGACAGTGTGACCCCAGTCAAAAACAGGAGTGACCGACAGTGTGGCCCCAGTCAAAAACAGGAGTGACCGACAGCCAGCGCGCAGGTTACGTTTCTCCGCAACCACTGTATTCCCTTTGATTTGTTGCAGCGAGTTGAGACTCGAGCCAGAGACAGTGAATGTTCAATCAGCACATGCCGGGAGAGTAAGTATTTACAGGAAATGGCAGCATAATCTCTGTTAGAACAAAGAAGTCCTGAACAAATTGGTACCGCCACTAACAGTTGTAACTATTGCCCATTAACATGTCACTGACCCTGGTACACACTGCGGTTACTGTGTAACTTGTGCCAGTACACACTGCGGTTACTGTGTAACTTGTGCCGGTACACACTGCGGTTACTGTGTAACTAATGCCGGTACACACTGCGATTACTGTGTAACTAATAACGGTACACACTGCGGTTACTGTGTAACTAATGCCGGTACACACTGCGGTTACTGTGTAACTAATAACGGTACACACTGCGGTTACTATGTAACTTGTGCCAGTACACACTACGGTTACTGTGTAACTTGTGCCGGTACACACTGCGGTTACTGTGTAACGAATGCCGGTACACACTGCGGTTACTGTGTAACTTGTGCCGGTACACACTGCGGTTACTGTGTAACTAATAACGGTACACACTGCGATTACTGTGTAACTTGTGCCGGTACACACGGCGGTTACTGTGTAACTTGTGCTGGTACACACTGCGGTTACTGTGTAACTAATGCCGGTAGACACTGCGGTTACTATATAACTAATAACGGTACACACTGCGGTTACAGTGTAACTAATGCCGGTACACACTGCGGTTACTGTGTAACTTGTGCCGGTACACACTGCGGTTACTGTGTAACTAATAACGGTACACACTGCGGTTACTGTGTAACTTTGCCAGTACACACTGCGGTTACTGTGTAACTAATAACGGTAGACACTGCGGTTACTGTGTAACTTGTGCCGGTACACACTGCGGTTACTGTGTAACTTGTGCCAGTACACACTGCGGTTACTGTGTAATTAATAACGGTACACACTGCGGTTACTGTGTAACTTGTGCCGGTACACACTGCGGTTACTGTGTAACTAATAACGGTACACACTGCGATTACTGTGTAACTTGTGCCGGTACACATTGCGGTTACTGTGTAACTTGTGCTGGTACACACTGCGGTTGCTGTGTAACTAATAACGGTACACACTGCGGTTACTGTGTAACTAATGCCGGTACTCACTGCAGTTGCTGTGTAACTTGTGCCGGTACACACTGCGGTTACTGTGTAACTAATAACGGTACACACTGCGATTACTGTGTAACTTGTGCCGGTACACATTGCGGTAACTGTGTAACTAGGGCAGGTACACACTGCGGTTACTGTGTAACTTGTGCCAGTACACACTGCGGTTACTGTGTAACTAATGCCGGTACACACTGCGATTACTGTGTAACTTGTGCCGGTACACACTGCGGTTACTGTGTAACTAATAACGGTACACACTGCGGTTACTGTGTAACTTGTGCCGGTACACACTGCGGTTACTGTGTAACTAATAACGGTACACACTGCGATTACTGTGTAACTTGTGCCGGTACACATTGCGGTTACTGTGTAACTTGTGCCAGTACACACTGCGGTTACTGTGTAACTAATAACGGTACAAACTGCGGTTACTGTGTAACTAATGCCGGTACACAGTGCGGTTACTGTGTAACTAATGCCGGTACACACTGCGATTACTGTGTAACTAATAACGGTACACACTGCGGTTACTGTGTAACTTGTGCTGGTACACACTGCGGTTGCTGTGTAACTAATAACGGTACACACTGCGGTTACTGTGTAACTAATGCCGGTACTCACTGCAGTTGCTGTGTAACTTGTGCCGGTACCCACTGCGGTTACTGTGTAACTAATAACGGTACACACTGCGGTAACTGTGTAACTTGTGCCAGTACGCACTGCGTTTACTGTGTAACTAATAACGGTACACACTGTGGTTACTGTGTAACTAATGCCGGTACACACATCGATTACTGTGTAACTTGTGCCGGTACACACTGCGGTTACTGTGTAACTAATAACGGTACACACTGCGGTTACTGTGTAACTTGTGCCGGTACACACTGCGGTTACTGTTTAACTACTAACGGTACACACTGCGGTTACTGTGTAACTACTATCGGTACACACTGCGGTTACTGTGTAACTTGTGCCGGTACACACTGCGGTTACTGTGTAACTAATAACGGTACACACTGCGGTTACTGTGTAACTAATAACGGTACACACTGCGGTTACTGTGTAACTTGTGCCGGTACACACTGCGGTTACTGTGTAACTTGTGCCGGTACACACTGCGGATACTGTGTAACTTGTGCCGGTACACACTGCGGTTACTGTGTAACTAATAACGGTACACACTGCGAATACTGTGTAACTTGTGCCGGTACACATTGCGGTTACTGTGTAACTAGGGCAGGTACACACTGCGGTTACTGTGTAACTTGTGCCAGTACACACTGCGGTTACTGTGTAACTAATGCCGGTACACACTGCGATTACTGTGTAACTTGTGCCGGTACACACTGCGGTTACTGTGTAACTAATAACGGTACACACTGCGGTTACTGTGTAACTTGTGCCGGTACACACTGCGGTTACTGTGTAACTAATAACGGTACACACTGCGATTACTGTGTAACTTGTGCCGGTACACATTGCGGTTACTGTGTAACTTGTGCTGGTACACACTGCGGTTGCTGTGTAACTAATAACGGTACACACTGCGGTTACTGTGTAACTAATGCCGGTACTCACTGCAGTTGCTGTGTAACTTGTGCCGGTACACACTGCGGTTACTGTGTAACTAATAACGGTACACACTGCGATTACTGTGTAACTTGTGCCGGTACACATTGCGGTAACTGTGTAACTAGGGCAGGTACACACTGCGGTTACTGTGTAACTTGTGCCAGTACACACTGCGGTTACTGTGTAACTAATGCCGGTACACACTGCGATTACTGTGTAACTTGTGCCGGTACACACTGCGGTTACTGTGTAACTAATAACGGTACACACTGCGGTTACTGTGTAACTTGTGCCGGTACACACTGCGGTTACTGTGTAACTAATAACGGTGCACACTGCGATTACTGTGTAACTTGTGCCGGTACACATTGCGGTTACTGTGTAACTTGTGCCAGTACACACTGCGGTTACTGTGTAACTAATAACGGTACAAACTGCGGTTACTGTGTAACTAATGCCGGTACACAGTGCGGTTACTGTGTAACTAATGCCGGTACACACTGCGATTACTGTGTAACTAATAACGGTACACACTGCGGTTACTGTGTAACTTGTGCTGGTACACACTGCGGTTGCTGTGTAACTAATAACGGTACACACTGCGGTTACTGTGTAACTAATGCCGGTACTCACTGCAGTTGCTGCGTAACTTGTGCCGGTACCCACTGCGGTTACTGTGTAACTAATAACGGTACACACTGCGGTAACTGTGTAACTTGTGCCAGTACGCACTGCGTTTACTGTGTAACTAATAACGGTACACACTGTGGTTACTGTGTAACTAATGCCGGTACACACATCGATTACTGTGTAACTTGTGCCGGTACACACTGCGGTTACTGTGTAACTAATAACGGTACACACTGCGGTTACTGTGTAACTTGTGCCGGTACACACTGCGGTTACTGTTTAACTACTAACGGTACACACTGCGGTTACTGTGTAACTACTATCGGTACACACTGCGGTTACTGTGTAACTTGTGCCGGTACACACTGCGGTTACTGTGTAACTAATAACGGTACACACTGCGGTTACTGTGTAACTAATAACGGTACACACTGCGGTTACTGTGTAACTTGTGCCGGTACACACTGCGGTTACTGTGTAACTTGTGCCGGTACACACTGCGGTTACTGTGTAACTTGTGCCGGTACACACTGCGGTTACTGTGTAACTAATAACGGTACACACTGCGAATACTGTGTAACTTGTGCCGGTACACATTGCGGTTACTGTGTAACTAGGGCATGTACACACTGCGGTTACTGTGTAACTTGTGCCAGTACACACTGCGGTTACTGTGTAACTAATAACGGTACAAACTGCGGTTACTGTGTAACTAATGCCGGTACACAGTGCGGTTACTGTGTAACTAATGCCGGTAGACACTGCGGTTACTATATAACTAATAACGGTACACACTGCGGTTACAGTGTAACTAATGCCGGTACACACTGCGGTTACTGTGTAACTTGTGCCGGTACACACTGCGGTTACTGTGTAACTAATAACGGTACACACTGCGGTTACTGTGTAACTTTGCCAGTACACACTGCGGTTACTGTGTAACTAATAACGGTAGACACTGCGGTTACTGTGTAACTTGTGCCGGTACACACTGCGGTTACTGTGTAACTTGTGCCAGTACACACTGCGGTTACTGTGTAATTAATAACGGTACACACTGCGGTTACTGTGAAACTAATGCCGGTACACACTGAGGTTACTGTGTAACTTGTGCCGGTACACACTGCGGTTACTGTGTAACTAATAACGGTACACACTGCGATTACTGTGTAACTAATAACGGTACACACCGCGGTTACTGTGTAACTAATGCCGGTACACACTGCGGTTACTGTGTAACTAATAACGGTACACACTGCGGTTACTGTGTAACTTGTGCCGGTACACACTGCGGTTACTGTGTAACTAATAACGGTACACACTGCGATTACTGTGTAACTTGTGCCGGTACACATTGCGGTTACTGTGTAACTAGGGCAGGTACACACTGCGGTTACTGTGTAACTTGTGCCAGTACACACTGCGGTTACTGTGTAACTAATGCCGGTACACACTGCGATTACTGTGTAACTTGTGCCGGTACACACTGCGGTTACTGTGTAACTAATAACGGTACACACTGCAGTTACTGTGTAACTTGTGCCGGTACACACTGCGGTTACTGTGTAACTAATAACGGTACACACTGCGATTACTGTGTAACTTGTGCCGGTACACATTGCGGTTACTGTGTAACTTGTGCCAGTACACACTGCGGTTACTGTGTAACTAATAACGGTACAAACTGCGGTTACTGTGTAACTAATGCCGGTACACAGTGCGGTTACTGTGTAACTAATGCCGGTACACACTGTGGTTACTGTGTAACTAATGCCGGTACACACATCGATTACTGTGTAACTTGTGCCGGTACACACTGCGGTTACTGTGTAACTAATAACGGTACACACTGCGGTTACTGTGTAACTTGTGCCGGTACACACTGCGGTTACTGTTTAACTACTAACGGTACACACTGCGGTTACTGTGTAACTACTATCGGTACACACTGCGGTTACTGTGTAACTTGTGCCGGTACACACTGCGGTTACTGTGTAACTAATAACGGTACACACTGCGGTTACTGTGTAACTTGTGCCGGTACACACTGCGGTTACTGTGTAACTTGTGCCGGTACACACTGCGGTTACTGTGTAACTTGTGCCGGTACACACTGCGGTTACTGTGTAACTAATAACGGTACACACTGCGAATACTGTGTAACTTGTGCCGGTACACATTGCGGTTACTGTGTAACTAGGGCAGGTACACACTGCGGTTACTGTGTAACTAATAACGGTACAAACTGCGGTTACTGTGTAACTAATGCCGGTACACAGTGCGGTTACTGTGTAACTAATGCCGGTACACACTGCGATTACTGTGTAACTAATAACGGTACACACTGCGGTTACTGTGTAACTTGTGCTGGTACACACTGCGGTTGCTGTGTAACTAATAACGGTACACACTGCGGTTACTGTGTAACTAATGCCGGTACTCACTGCAGTTGCTGTGTAACTTGTGCCGGTACCCACTGCGGTTACTGTGTAACTAATAACGGTACACACTGCGGTAACTGTGTAACTTGTGCCAGTACGCACTGCGTTTACTGTGTAACTAATAACGGTACACATTGTGGTTACTGTGTAACTAATGCCGGTACACACATCGATTACTGTGTAACTTGTGCCGGTACACACTGCGGTTACTGTGTAACTAATAACGGTACACACTGCGGTTACTGTGTAACTTGTGCCGGTACACACTGCGGTTACTGTGTAACTTGTGCCGGTACACACTGCGGTTACTGTGTAACTTGTGCCGGTACACACTGCGGTTACTGTGTAACTAATAACGGTACACACTGCGAATACTGTGTAACTTGTGCCGGTACACATTGCGGTTACTGTGTAACTAGGGCAGGTACACACTGCGGTTACTGTGTAACTAATAACGGTACAAACTGCGGTTACTGTGTAACTAATGCCGGTACACAGTGCGGTTACTGTGTAACTAATGCCGGTACACACTGCGATTACTGTGTAACTAATAACGGTACACACTGCGGTTACTGTGTAACTTGTGCTGGTACACACTGCGGTTGCTGTGTAACTAATAACGGTACACACTGCGGTTACTGTGTAACTAATGCCGGTACTCACTGCAGTTGCTGTGTAACTTGTGCCGGTACCCACTGCGGTTACTGTGTAACTTGTGCCGGTACACACTGCGGTTACTGTGTAACTAATAACGGTACACACTGCGGTAACTGTGTAACTTGTGCCAGTACGCACTGCGTTTACTGTGTAACTAATAACGGTACACACTGTGGTTACTGTGTAACTAATGCCGGTACACACATCGATTACTGTGTAACTTGTGCCGGTACACACTGCGGTTACTGTGTAACTAATAACGGTACACACTGCGGTTACTGTGTAACTTGTGCCGGTACACACTGCGGTTACTGTTTAACTACTAACGGTACACACTGCGGTTACTGTGTAACTTGTGCCAGTACACACTGCGATTACTGTGTAACTAATGCCGGTACACACTGCGGTTACTGTGTAACTAATAACGGTGCACACTGCGGTTACTGTGTAACTCATAATGGTACACACTGCGGTTACTGTGTAACTAATGCCGGTACACACTGCGATTACGATGTAACTAATGCCGGTACTCACTGCAGTTGCTGTGTAACTTGTGCCGGTACCCACTGCGGTTACTGTGTAACTAATAACGGTACACACTGCGGTTACTGTGTAACTAATGCCGGTACTCACTGCAGTTGCTGTGTAACTTGTGCCGGTACACACTGCGGTTACTGTGTAACTAATAACGGTACACACTGCGGTTACTGTGTAACTAATGCCGGTACACACTGCGGTTACTGTGTAACTAATGCCGGTACACACTGTGATTACTGTGTAACTTGTGCCGGTACACACTGCGGTTACTATGTAACTAATAACGGTACAAACTGCGGTTACTGTGTAACTTGTGCCAGTACACACTGCGGTTACTGTGTAACTCATAATGGTACACACTGCGGTTACTGTGTAACTAATGCCGGGGTACACTGCGATTACTGTGTAACTAATGCCGGTACTCACTGCAGTTGCTGTGTAACTTGTGCCGGTACCCACTGCGGTTACTCTGTAACTAATAACGGTACACACTGCGGTAACTGTAACTTGTGCCAGTACGCACTGCGTTTACTGTGTAACTAATAACGGTACACACTGCGGTTACTGTGTAACTAATGCCGGTACACACTGTGATTACTGTGTAACTTGTGCCGCTACACACTGCGGTTACTGTGTAACTAATAACGGTACACACTGCGGTTACTGTGTAATTAATGCCGGTACTCACTGCAGTTACTGTGTAACTAATAACGGTACACACTGCGGTTACTGTGTAACTTGTGCCGGTACACACTGTGATTACTGTGTAACTTGTGCCGCTAGACACTGCGGTTACTGTGTAACTAATAACGGTACACACTGCGGTTACTGTGTAATTAATGCCGGTACTCACTGCAGTTACTGTGTAACTTGTGCCAGTACACACTGCGGTTACTGTGTAACTAATAACGGTACTCACTGCGGTTACTGTGTAACTTGTGCCAGTACGCACTGCGTTTACTGTGTAACTAATAACGGTACACACTGTGGTTACTGTGTATCTAATGCCGGTACACACATCGATTACTGTGTAACTTGTGCCGGTACACACTGCGGTTACTTTGTAACTAGGGTAGGTACACACTGCGGTTACTGTGTAACTTGTGCCGGTACACACTGCGGTTACTGTGTAACTAATAACGGTACACACTGCGGTTACTGTGTAACGTGTGCCGGTACACACTGCGGTTACTGTGTAACTAATAACGGTACACACTGCGGTAACTGTGTAACTTGTGCCAGTACGCACTGCGTTTACTGTGTAACTAATAACGGTACACACTGCGGTTACTATGTAACTTGTGCCAGTACACACTGCGGTTACTGTGTAACTTGTGCCGGTACACACTGCGGTTACTGTGTAACTTGTGCCGGTACACACTGCGGTTACTGTGTAACTAATAACGGTGCACACTGCGGTTACTGTGTAACTTGTGCCGGCACACACTGCGGTTACTGTGTAACTAATAACGGTAGACACTGCGGTTACTGTGTAACTAGGGCAGGTACAAACTGCGGTTACTGTGTAACTTGTGCCAGTACACACTGAGGTTACTGTGTAACTTGTGCCAGTACACACTGCGGTTAATGTGTAACTAATAACGGTGCACACTGCGGTTACTGTGTAACTCATAATGGTACACACTGCGGTTACTGTGTAACTAATGCCGGTACACACTGCGATTACGATGTAACTAATGCCGGTACTCACTGCAGTTGCTGTGTAACTTGTGCCGGTACCCACTGCGGTTACTGTGTAACTAATAACGGTACACACTGCGGTTACTGTGTAACTAATGCCGGTACTCACTGCAGTTGCTGTGTAACTTGTGCCGGTACACACTGCGGTTACTGTGTAACTAATAACGGTACACACTGCGGTTACTGTGTAACTAATGCCGGTACACACTGCGGTTACTGTGTAACTAATGCCGGTACACACTGCGGTTACTGTGTAACTAATGCCGGTACACACTGTGATTACTGTGTAACTTGTGCCGGTACACACTGCGGTTACTATGTAACTAATAACGGTACAAACTGCGGTTACTGTGTAACTTGTGCCAGTACACACTGCGGTTACTGTGTAACTCATAATGGTACACACTGCGGTTACTGTGTAACTAATGCCGGGGTACACTGCGATTACTGTGTAACTAATGCCGGTACTCACTGCAGTTGCTGTGTAACTTGTGCCGGTACCCACTGCGGTTACTCTGTAACTAATAACGGTACACACTGCGGTAACTGTAACTTGTGCCAGTACGCACTGCGTTTACTGTGTAACTAATAACGGTACACACTGCGGTTACTGTGTAACTAATGCCGGTACACACTGTGATTACTGTGTAACTTGTGCCGCTACACACTGCGGTTACTGTGTAACTAATAACGGTACACACTGCGGTTACTGTGTAATTAATGCCGGTACTCACTGCAGTTACTGTGTAACTAATAACGGTACACACTGCGGTTACTGTGTAACTTGTGCCGGTACACACTGTGATTACTGTGTAACTTGTGCCGCTAGACACTGCGGTTACTGTGTAACTAATAACGGTACACACTGCGGTTACTGTGTAATTAATGCCGGTACTCACTGCAGTTACTGTGTAACTTGTGCCAGTACACACTGCGGTTACTGTGTAACTAATAACGGTACTCACTGCGGTTACTGTGTAACTTGTGCCAGTACACACTGCGTTTACTGTGCAACTAATGCCGGTACAGACTCCGGTTACCGAACTGTGCAGATCCCAACTCCCCCAGAAATGGCCCCAAAGCCCTCCCTCCTGCACCATCTCTCCAGCCACGTACTCATCAGCTCTATCCTCCTATTTCTGTACCTATAGCTCGTGGCACCGAGAGTAATCCGGGGATTACTACCTTTTGAGGTCCTGCTTTTTAATCTCTCGTAGCTCCCTAAACTTTTCCTGCAGGATCTCCTCCCTCTTTCTACCTATACCATTGATACCAATATAGACCGCAAACTCTGGCTGTTGACTCTCTTACCCCACAGAATGTCCTACAGCCATTTAGTGACATCCTTGACCCAACGCATGTTGTTCTCACTGATTGCTGATATTTATTGATTTCCCAGGATTGAGACAGCAGGTTATGCAGATAGTTCCTGTGAGACACGGCGAGAAATGGCTCAAGAACAAGGTTGGTGCCTTTCACCTGATTTCCTCACAGTTGATAACATTGGGAATGTCGAGTATAATATTCCCATCAACGCTCCCGCTCGTTCCCACACGTGCTGATCAACAACGTTCCCGATCGTTCGCACACGCTGATCAACAACGTTCCCGATCGTTCGCACACGCTGATCAACAACGTTCCCGATCGTTCCCACACGTTGATCAACAACGCTCCCGATCGTTCCCACACGCTGATCAACAACGCTCCCGATCGTTCCCACACGCTGATCAACAACGCTCCCGATCGTTCGCACACGCTGATCAACAACGTTCCCGATCGTTCGCACACGCTGATCAACAACGTTCCCGATCGTTCCCACACGTTGATCAACAACGCTCCCGATTGTTCCCACACGCTGATCAACAACGCTCCCGATCGTTCCCACACGCTGATCAACAACGCTCCCGATCGTTCCCACACACTAACTGACCATCGACGCTCTGAGCCAGTGGTTACTGGGATTTGACACGGTGGGGTTTTGTAGATTTTGCAGAGTCAGGGTTTTGAAGGGGCTCTGTGAGGCACTGCATGGACTGGACTCTTGGCCTCTGTGCACTGATCTCGAATGACCTTTCACTAATTACAGTCCCAACAACTCCACGCAATGTGCCCATTGCCTCTCTGCTGCTCTCTCTTTGCTGCTCCCGTTTTTGAATTATAATTTCTGTCTGACCTTAGCGTTCAGATGCACAGCCAAAACTAGTGGAGCTTCAGCAGTACCCAGGGTTCAGTGTGCAGGGAGCCACGCCACTGCCCAATGTGACAGCACTGAACCAGATCTTCCACAATGTGCTGCGGGCCCGCAAACAGGTCAGTGCATGTGACGTGCTCTCGCTCAACAATTGCTCCCGTTTATATCACGTATTTGATAGCACAAAACATCCCAGGGACTTTAATGGTGTGGCCAGAACCAGAGCAGGGTTTATGAAGATGGTAGAGCAGATACAAGGCCATGGGGTTTAGAGAGAGAGCAGGAACGTGAAGGCTGCAGGTTCTGCCACTAAAGGAAGAGCAGAAGGGGGATGAAGCACAATAGGCCGGTCTCAGAGGAGTGGAGAGTGTGAGCTGGGATGCAGGGACAGGGGGCAGGAACCCAGCAAAGGGCCAAGTGATAGCCGAGGGGGATGTAACATGGGATTGGAGAGTTGGATGGATTGAGACTGGGGAGGGAGCATTGGAGAAGTGAAGCCTGACAAAGGCATGGATTAAGTTTCAGCAACAGCAGACAAGGGAATGGGGGAAGCAGGTGATGTATCAGAGTGTGGAGAGAATGTGAACTGTACACCTGCTAAAGGGGAGAGAGAGAGAGAGAGAGAGAACTGTACATCTGGTAAAGGGGGGAGAGAGAAAGAGAGAGGGAACTGTACACCTGGTAAAGGGGGGAGAGAGAGAGGGAACTGTACACCTGGTAAAGGGAGAGAGAGAGAGAGAGAGAGAGAGGGAATTGTACACCTGGTAAAGGGGGGAGAGAGAGAGGGGACTGTACACCTGGTAAAGGGGATAGATAGGGAGAGAGAGGGAACTGTATACCTGGTAAATGGGAGAGAGAGAGAGAGAGCGGGAACTGTATACCTTGTAAACGGGGGAGAGAGAGTGAGAGAGAGAGAGAGGGGACTGTACACCTGGTAAAGGGGGGGGGGAGAGAGAGAGAGAACTGTACACCTGGTAAAGGGGAGAGAGAGAGAGAGAGGGAACTGAACACCTGGTAAAGGGGAGAGAGAGAGAGAGGGAACTGAACACCTGGTAAAGGGGAGAGAGAGAGGGAACTGTATACCTGTTAAAGGGGAGAGCGAGAGAGTGAACTGTACACCTGGTAAAGGGGAGAGTGAGAGAGAGAGGCGGGGACTGTACACCTGGTAAAGGGGGGAGAGAGAGAGAGAGAACTGTCCACCTGGTAAAGGGGAGAGAGAAAGGGGACTGGACACCTGGTAAAGGGGAGAGAGAGGGGGGACTGTACACCTGGTAAAGGGAGAGAGAGAGAGAGGGAACTGTACACCTGGTAAGGAGAGAGAGAGAACTGTACACCTGGTAAAGGGAGAGAGAGAGAGAACTGTACACCTGGTAAAGGGAGAGAGAGAGAACTGCACACCTGGTAAAGGGAGAGAAAGAGAGCGAGAACTGTACACTGGTAAAGGGGGGGGAGAGAGAGAGAACTGTGCACCTGGTAAAGGGGAGAGAGAGAGGTAACTGTACACCTGGTAAAGGGGAGAGAGAGAGGGAACAGTACACCTGGTAAAGGCGAGAGAGAGAGAGAACTGTACACCTGGTGTGGTGTATGTAGCACACAAATCACTGAGTCCACACGGTCTGGTGTAAGTCTAACCGCTGTGACCTTAGTCCTTTATTGTTCAGCTCCAGAGTGCCTCCCAGGTGTGGTGGTCAGCCTTATATAGTCCTTGTTACAGGTGCTACCAGGGTTTCCCACCGCAGCGCCCTCTGTGGTGTGGCATAGTACTTACATTACATTTAAGGTACTGGGACGATACACACATCATTACATAACACCTGGTAAAGGGGAGAGAGAGGGAACTGTACACCTGGTAAGGGGGTAGAGAGGGAGAGTGAAATGTACACCTGGTAAAGGGGAGAGAGAGAGAACTGTAAACCTGGTAAAGGGAGAGAGAGAGGGAACTGTACACCTGGTAAAGGGGGGAAGAGAGAGAGAGAGAGAGAGAGGGAACTGTACACCTGGTAAAGGGGAGCGAGAACTGTACACCTGGTAAAGGGAGAGAGAGAGGGAGAACTGTACTCCTGGTAAGGAGAGAGAGAGAACTGTACACGTGGTAAGGACAGAGAGAGGGAACTGTACATCTGATCAAGGGAGAGAGAGAGCGGGAACTGTACACCTGGTAAAGGGAAAGAGAGAGAGAGAGAGAGAGAACTGTAAACCTGGTAAAGGGGAGAGGGAGGGAGAGAGAGAGAGGGAACTGTACACCTGGTAAAGGGAGAGAGAGGGGACTGTACACCTGGTAAAGGGGAGCAAGAGAGGGAACTGTACACCTGGTAAAGGAGAGAGAGAGAGAGAGAGAGGGAGAACTGTACTCCTGGTAAGGAGAGAGAGAGAGAGAGAGAACTGTACACGTGGTAAGGAGAGAGAGAGGGAACTGTACACCTGGTCAAGGGAGAGAGAGAGAGGGAGGGAACTGTACACCTGGTAAAGGGAGAGAGAGAGAGAGAGAGAGAACTGTACCCCTGGCAAAGGGAGAGAGAGAGAGGGAACTGTACACCTGGTAAAGGGAGAGAGAGAGAGAACTGTAAACCTGGTAAAGGGGGGAAGAGAGAGAGAGAGAGAGAGAGGGAACTGTACACCTGGTAAAGGGAGAGAGAGGGGACTGTACACCTGGTAAAGGGGAGCAAGAGAGGGAACTGTACACCTGGTAAAGGAGAGAGAGAGAGAGAGAGGGAGAACTGTACTCCTGGTAAGGAGAGAGAGAGAGAGAGAGAACTGTACACGTGGTAAGGAGAGAGAGAGGGAACTGTACACCTGGTCAAGGGAGAGAGAGAGAGGGAGGGAACTGTACACCTGGTAAAGGGAGAGAGAGAGAGAGAGAGAGAACTGTACCCCTGGCAAAGGGAGAGAGAGAGAGGGAACTGTACACCTGGTAAAGGGAGAGAGAGGGGGAACTGTACACCTGGTAAAGGGGGGAAGAGAGAGAGAGAGAGAGAGAGGGAACTGTACACCTGGTAAAGGGAGAGAGAGAGGGAACTGTACACCTGGTAAAGGGAGAGAGAGGGGGAACTGTACACCTGGTAAAGGGGGGAAGAGAGAGAGAGAGAGAGAGAGAGGGAACTGTACACCTGGTAAAGGGGAGAGAGAACTGTACACCTGGTAAAGGGAGAGAGAGAGAGAGGGAACTGTATACCTGGTAAAGGGGAGAGAGAGAGAGAGAGAGAGAGAGGACTGTACATCTGGTAAAGAGAGAGAGAGAGAGAGGGAACTATACACCTGGTAAAGGAGAGAGAGAGAGAGAAGGGACTGTACACCTGGCAAAGGGAGAGAGAGAGAGACAGAGAGAGGGAACTGTACACCTGGTAAAGGGGAGAGAGAAAGGGAACTGTACACCTGGTAAAGGGGAGAGAGAGAGAGAGAGAGAACTGTACAACTGGTAAAGGGGAGCTAGAGAGAGAACTGTACACCCGGTAAAGAGAGAGAGAGAGAGAGAGAGGGAAATGTACACCTGATAAAGGGAGAGAGAGAGAGGGAAATGTATACCTGATAAAGGGAGAGAGAGAGAGAGAGAGAGAACTGTACACCTGGTAAAGGAGAGAGACAGAGAGAGAGAGGGAACTGTACACCTAGTAAAGGGGAGAGAGAGAGGGAGAGTGAACTGTACACCTGGTAAAGGGGGAGAGAGAGAGAGAGAACTGTACACCTGGTAAAGTGAGAGAGAGAGAGGGAACTGTACACCTGGTAAAGGGAGAGAGAGAGAGGGAACTGTACACCATGTAAAGAGAGAGAGAGAGAGGGGACTGTACATCTGGTAAGAGAGAGAGAGAACTGTACACCTGGTAAAGGGGAGAGAGAGAAAGAACTGTACACCTGGTAAAGAGAGAGAGAAAGGGAACTGTACACCTGGTAAAGGGGGAGAGAGAGAGAGAGAGAGAACTGTACACCTGGTAAAGGGAGAGAGAGAGAGAACTGTACACCTGGTAAAGAGAGAGAGAAAGGGAACTGTACACCTGGTAAAGGGGAGAGAGGGAGAGAGAGAGCGAACTGTACACCTGGTAAAGGGGACAGAGAGAGAGAACTGTACGCCTGGTAAAGGGGGTAGAGAGAGAGAGAGAGGGGGAACTGTACACCTGGTAAAGGGAGAGAGATGAGAGAGAGGGACCTGTACACCTGGTAAAGGGAGAGAGAGAGAGAGAGAGGGGGGACTGTACACCTAGTAAAGGGGAGAGAGAGAGGGAGAGTGAACTGTACACCTGGTAAAGGGGGGAGAGAGAGAGAAAGAACTGTACACCTGGTAAAGTGAGAGAGAGAGAGGGAACTGTACACCTGGTAAAGGGAGAGAGAGAGAGAGAGAGAGAGGGAACTGTACACCTGGTAAAGAGAGAGAGAGAGGGGACTGTACATCTGGTAAGAGAGAGAGAGAACTGTACACCTGGTAAAGGGGAGAGAGAGAAAGAACTGTACATCTGGTAAAGAGAGAGAGAAAGGGAACTGTACACCTGGTAAAGGGAGAGAGAGAGAGAGAGAGAGAACTGTACACCTGGTAAAGGGAGAGAGAGAGAGAACTGTACACCTGGTAAAGAGAGAGAGAGAACTGTACACCTGGTAAAGGGGAGAGAGAGAGAGGGAACTGTACGCATGGTAAAGGGGGAGAGAGAGAGAGAGAGAACTGTACAGCTGGTAAAGGGAGAGAGAGAGAACTGTACACCTGGTAAAGAGAGAGAGAGAACTGTACACCTGGTAAAGGGGAGAGAGAGAGAGAGAGAACTGTACACCTGGTAAAGGGAGAGAGAGAGAACTGTACACCTGGTAAAGGGAGAGAGAGAGGGACCTGTACACCTGGTAAAGGGAGAGAGAGAGAGAGGGAACTGTACACCTGGTAAAGAGAGAGAGAGAGGGGACTGTACATCTGGTAAGAGAGAGAGAGAACTTACACCTGGTAAAGGGGAGAGAGAGAAAGGGAACTGTACACCTGGTAAAGGGAGAGAGAGAGAGAGAGAGAACTGTACACCTGGTAAAGGGAGAGAGAGAGAACTGTACACCTGGTAAAGGGAGAGAGAGAGAGAGAGAGAGAGAGGGACCTGTACACCTGGTAAAGGGAGAGAGAGAGGGAACTGTACACCTGGTAAAGGGAGAGAGAAAGAGAGAGAGAGAACTGTGCACCTGGTAAAGAGAGAGAGAGAGAGAACTGTACACCTGGTAAAGGGAGAGAGAGAGAACTGTACACCTGGTAAAGGGAGAGAGAGAGGGACCTGTACACCTGGTAAAGGGAGAGAGAGAGAGAGAGAGGGAACTGTACACCTGGTAAAGAGAGAGAGAGAGGGGACTGTACATCTGGTAAGAGAGAGAGAGAACTTACACCTGGTAAAGGGGAGAGAGAGAAAGGGAACTGTACACCTGGTAAAGGGAGAGAGAGAGAGAGAGAGAACTGTACACCTGGTAAAGGGAGAGAGAGAGAACTGTACACCTGGTAAAGGGAGAGAGAGAGAGAGAGAGAGGGACCTGTACACCTGGTAAAGGGAGAGAGAGAGGGAACTGTACACCTGGTAAAGGGAGAGAGAAATGGTACACCTGGTATTGGTTATGAAGCTGTCGATCTATGTCTTAAATTTATTCAAATTTATTCAATGTCCCAGCCTTCACAGCTCTCTGAGGCAGCGAATTCCACAGATTTACAACCCTCTGAGAGAAGAAATTTCTCCTCATCTCAGTTTTAAATGGGCGGACCCTTATTCTAAGATTATGCCCTCTAGTTCTCGTCTCCCCCATCAGTGGAAACACCCTCTCTGCATCCACCCTTTCAAGCCCCCTCATAATCTTATATGTTTCGATAAGATCACCTCCCTTCTGAATTCCAGTGAGTAGAGGCCCAACCAACACAACTTTTCCTCATAAGTCAACCCCCTCATAGAAACATAGAAAATAGTGCAGGAGTAGGCCATTCGGCCCTTCGAGCCTGCACCACCATTCAATGAGTTCATGGATGAACATGCAACTTCAGTACCCCATTCCTGCTTTCTCGCCATACCCCTTGATCCCCCTAGTAGTAAGGACTACATCTAACTCCTTTTTGAATATATTTAGTGAATTGGCCTCAACAACTTTCTCTGGTAGAGAATTCCACAGGTTCACCACTCTCTGGGTGAAGAAGCTTCTCCTCATCTCCTAAATGGCTTACCCCTTATCCTTAGACTGTGACCCCTTGTTCTGGACTTCCCCAACATTGGGAACATTCTTCCTGCATCTAACCTGTCTAAACCCATCAGAATTTTAAACGTTTCTATGAGATCCCCTCTCATTCTTCTGAACTCCAGTGAATACAAGCCCAGTTGATCCAGTCTTTCTTGATATGTCAGTCCCGCCATCCCGGGAATCAGTCTGGTGAACCTTCGCTGCACTCTCTCAATAGCAAGAATGTCCTTCCTCAAGTTAGGAGACCAAAACTGTACACAATACTCCAGGTGTGGCCTCACCAAGGCACTGTACGACTGTAGTAACACCTCCCTGCCTCTGTACTCAAATCCCCTTGCAATGAAGGCCAACATGCCATTTGCTTTCTTAACCGCCTGCTGTACCTGCATGCCAACCTTCAATGACTGATGTACTATGACACCCAGGTCTTGTTGCACCTCCCCTTTTCCTAATCTGTCACCATTCAGATAATAGTCTGTCTCTCTGTTTTTACCACCAAAGTGGATAACCTCACATTTATCCACATTATACTTCATCTGCCATGCATTTGCCCACTCACTTAACCTATCCAAGTCACTCTGCAGCCTCATAGCATCCTCCTCGCAGCTCACACTGCCACCCAACTTATTGTCATCCGCAAATTTGGAGATACTACATTTAATCCCCTTGTCTAAATCATTAATGTACAATGTAAACATCTCCGGAATCAACCTAGTGAACTTTCTCTGAACTGCCTCCAAAGCAAGTATATCCTTTCGTAAATATGGAAACCAAAACTGCATGCAGTATTCCAGGTGTGGCCTTACCAATACCTTATATAGCTGTAGCAAGACTTCCCTGCTTTTATATTCCATTGGCCTTCCTGATCACTTGCTGTACATGCATACTATCCTTTTGTGTTTCATGCATTAGTACCCCCTCGTCCCGCTGTACTGCGGCACTTTGCAATTTTTCTTCATTTAAATAATAACTTGCTCTTTGATTTTTTTTCTGCCAAAGTGCATGACCTCACACTTTCCAACATATTATACTCCATCTGCCAAATTTTTGCCCACTCACTTAGCCTGTCTATGTCCTGTTGCAGGTTTTTTGTGTCCTCCTCACATATTGCTTTTCCTCCCATCTTTGTATCATCAGCAAACTTGGCTACGTTACACTCAGTCCTTTCTTCCAAGTCGTTAATATACATTGTAAATAGTTGGGGTACCAGCACTGATCCCTGTGGCACCCCACTAGTTACTGATTGCCAACCCGAGAATGACCCAACTTTCTGTTAGTTAGTCAATCCTCTATCCATGCTAATATATTACCCCCAACCTCGTGAATTTTTATCTTGTGCAGTAACCTTTTACGTGGCATCTTGTCAAATGCCTTCTGGAAATCCAAATACACCACATACACTAGTTCCCCTTTATCCACCCTGTTCGTTACAGCCTCAATGAATTCCAGCAAATTTGTCAAACATGACTTCCCATTCATAAATCCATGCTGACTCTGCTGTCTGAATTGTGCTTTTCCAAATGTCCTGCTACTGCTTCTTTAATAATGTTGTCCAACATTTTCCTAACTACTGATGTTAGGCTAACTGGTCTATAGCTTCCTGCTTTTTGTCTGCCTCCTTTTTTAAATAGGGGCGTTACATTTGCAGTTTTCCAATCTGCTGGGACCTCCCCAGAATCCAGGGAATTTTGGTAAATTACAACCAATGCATCCACAATCTCTGCCACTACTTCTCTTAAGACCCTAGGATGCTAGCCATCAGGTCCAGGGGATTTACCTGCCTTTAGTCCCATTATCTTACTGAGTACCACCTCCTTAGGGATTGTGATTGTTAAGTTCCTTCCCCCTTTTGCCCCTTGACTATCCACTGTTGGAATATTTTTAGTGTTCTCTACCATAAAGACTGATACAAAATATTTGTTCAGAGTTTCTGCCATCTCCATGTTCCCCGGTCTCGTCCTCTAAGGGACCAACATTTACTCTAGCCACTCTTTTCCTTTTTATATACCGATAGAAACTCTCGCTATCTGTTTTTATATTTCGTGCTAGTTTATTTTCAGAGTCTATCTTCCCTTTCCTAATCATTTTTTTAGTCATTGTTTGCTGGCTTTTAAAAGCTTCCCAATCTTCTGTCCTCCCACTAGTTTTGGCCAATTTGTATGCCCTTGTTTTTAATTGGATACCGTCCTTTATTTCTTTAGTTAGCCACGGATGGCTATCTTTTCTCTTACATCCTTTTCTCCTCACTGGAATATATTTTTCTTGAGAGTTGTGAAATATCTCCTTAAATGTACACCACTGTTTATCAACCGCCCGACATTTTAATCTATTTTCCCAGTCCACTTTACCCAACTCTGCCCTCATACCTTCATAGTCTCCTTTATTTAAGATTGGTACGTTGAAATATAGAAACATAGAAAATAGTGCAGGAGTAGGCCATCCAGCCCTTCGAGCCTCCACCGCCATTCAATAAGATCATAGCTGATCATTCCCTCAGTACCCTGTTCCTGCTTTTTCTCCATACCCCTTGATCCCTTTAGCCACAAGGGCCATATCATAGAAACATAGAAACATAGAAAATAGGTGCAGGAGTAGGCCATTCGGCCCTTCTAGCTTGCACCGCCATTCAATGAGTTCATGGCTGAACATGCAACTTCAGTACCCCTTTCCTGCTTTCTCGCCATACCCCTTGATCCCCCTAGTCGTAAGGACTTCATCTAACTCCCTCTTGAATATAGCCAATGACCTGGCATCAATAACTCTCTGCGGTAGGGAATAAGTTAGGGTAACAACTCTCTGAGTGAAGAAGTTTCTCCTCATCTCAGTCCTAAATGGCCTACCCCTTATCCTAAGACTATGTCCCCTGGTTCTGGACTTCCCCAACATTGCGAATATTCTTCTTGCATCTAACCTGTCCAGTCCCGTCAGAATTTTATATGTTTCTATGAGATCCCCTCTCATCCTTCTAAACTCCAGTGAATACAGGCCCAGTCGATCCAGTCTCTCCTCATATGTCAGTCCTGCCATCCCAGGAATCAGTCTGGTGAACCTTCGCTGCACTCCCTCAATAGCAAGAACATCCTTCCTCAGATTAGAAGACCAAAACTGGACACAATATTCCAGGTGGGGCCTCACCAAGGCCCTGTACAACTGCAGTAAGACCTCCCTGCTCCTATACTCAAATCCCCTTGCTATGAAGGCCAACATACCATTTGCCTTCTTCACCGCCTGCTGTACCTGCATGCCAACCTTTAATGGCTGATGAACCATGTCTCGCTGCACCTCCCCTTTTCCGAATCTGCCGCCATTGAGATAATATTCTGCCTTCGTGTTTTTGCCCCCAAAGTGGATAACCTCACATTTATCCACATTATACTGCATCTGCCATGTATTTGCCCACTCTCCCAACCTGTCTAAATCACCCTGCAGCCTCTTAGCGTCCTCCTCACAGCTCACACCATCACCCCGTTTAGTGTCATCTGCAAACTTGGGGATATTACACTCAATTCCTTCATCCAAATCATTGATGTATATTGTAAAGAGCTGGGGTCCCAGCACTGAGCCCTGCGGCACTCCAGCAGTCACTGCCTGCCATTCTGAAAAGGACCCATTAATCCCGACTCTCTGCTTCCTGTCTGCCAACCAATTCTCTATCCACGTCAGTACATTACCCCCAATACCATGTGCTTTAATTTTGCACACCAATCTCTTGTGTGGGACCTTGTCAAACGCCTTTTTCAAGTCCAAACACGCCACATCCACTGGTTCTCCCCTGTCCACTCTACTAGTTACATCCTCAAAAAATTCCAGAAGATTTGTCAAGCATGATTTCCCCTTCATAAAATCCATGCTGACTTGGACCAATCCTATCACTGCTTTCCAAATGTGCTGCTATTTCATCCTTAATGATTGATTCCAACATTTTCCCCACTACTGATGTCAGGCTAACCGGTCTATAATTACCCATTTTCTCTCCATCCTTTTTAGCAACCCTCCAGTCCATAGGAATTGATCCAGAGTCGATAGACTGTTGGAAAATTATCACCAATGCATCCACTATTTCTAGGACCACTTCCTTAAGTACTCTGGGATGTAGATTATCAGGCTCTGGGGATTTATCGGCCTTCAATCCTGTCAATTTCCCTAACATAATTTCCCGCCGAATAAGGATATCCTTCAGTTCCTCCTTCTCATTAGACTCTCGGTCCCCTAGTACATCGGGAAGGTTATTTGTGTCTTCCTTCGTGAAGACAGAACCAAAGTATTTGTTCAATTGGTCTGCCATTTCTTTGTTCCCCATTTTAAATTCACCCGAATCCGACTGCAAGGGACCTACGTTTGTCTTCACTAATCTTTTTCTCTTCACATATCTATAGAAGCTTTTGCAGTCAGTTTTTATGTTTCTGGTAGTATGCCTCCATATAGCGTCTTTGACGTGTTAAAATGTCCCAAGGTGCTTTACAGGAGCGAAACAATCAAAATTTGGTGCCGAGCCACATAAGGATATATTGGGACAGATTACCAAAATCTTGGTCAAAGACGCAGGCTTTAAGAAACATCTTAAAAGAGGTAGAGACATTTTTGAAGAGAGTTACAGAGCTGAGGACCTCGGCAACTGAAGGCACGGCTGCTAACGATGGAGTGATTAAATCGGGGAAGCGCAACAGGCCAAATTTGATGGAATGCAAAGCACTTGGAGGGGTGCAGGGCAGCAGGAGGTTACTGAGATTCTTTTTTAATTCATTCACAGGATGTGGGAATCACTGGCAAGGCCACCATTTATGGCCTATCCCTAATTGCCCTTGCGACGATGGTGGTGAGCATGCTGCAGTCCGTCTGGTGAAGGTACTTCCACAGTGCTGCTCGGGAGCGAGTTCCAGGCTTTAGACCCAGCGGCAATGAAGGAACGGCAGTATGTTTACAAGTCAGGATGGTGTGTGAATTGGAGGGCAACTTGGAAATGGTGTTACCATGCATCTACTGCCCTTGTCCTTCTAGGTGGTGGAGTTCACAGGTTTGGGAGGTGATGCCGAAGAAGCCTTGGCAAGTTGCTGTAATGCATCTTGTAGATGGTACACACTGCAGCCATGGTGCACCAGTGGTGGAGGGAGTGAATGTTGAAGGTGATGGATGGGGTGCTTATCATTGTTTTGTCCTGGATGGTGTCGAGCTTCTTGAGTGTTGTTGGAGCTGCACTCATCCAGGCAAGTGGAGAGTATTCCATCACACTCCTGACTTGTGCCTTGTAGATGGTGGAAAGGCTTTGTGGAGTCAGGAGACTCTCGCCGCAGAATACCCAGCTTCTGACCCGTTCTTGTTGTCACAGTATTTGTGTGGCTGTTCCGGTAAAGTTTTTGGTCAGTGGTGAGCCCCAGGATGTTGATGGTGGGGGATTCGGCGATGGTAATGCTGTTGAATGTCAAGAGGAGCTGGTAAGACCTTTTCTTGGTGGAGATGGTCAGTGCCCGGCACTTCTGTGGTGTGAATACTGCTTGCCACTTATCAGCCTTATTGTAATCCTAACCCAGATGAGGCTGCACACATGGAGGTTAAAGTAACAGTGACTTCAGTCTTTAATAAGACACTCCAGAGTGAGTAACAGGCCTTAGGGGGCCAGCTTATATACAGTGCTCCCAAGGGATGCTGGGATCCCTTGGGACTTCAGGGGATGCGCTCCCTGGTGGCAGAACATGCTTTACAGACACACAACAAGCCTAATCCTGGATATTGTCCCAGTCATGCTGCACTGGGCACAGACCGAGAGGGGTGAGGCCATGGAGGGGTTTTAAAACAAGGATGAGAATTTTAAAATGAAGGTGTTGTTGGACCCAATGTAGATCAGCGTGCAAAGGGGTGATGGGTGAATGGGACGTTGCGAGTTAGAATGCATGCAGCAGAGTTTTAGATTATCTCAAGTTTACAGAGGGTAGAACGTGAGAGCTAGGAGTACACTGAAATAGTCAAGTCTGGAGGTAGCAAAGACATGGGTGAGGGTTTCCGTAGGAAATGAGCTGAGGCAAGGATGGATTTGGGCGATGTTACGGAGATGGAAGTAGACAGTCTTGGTGCGGATATGTGGTCGGAAACTCATCTAATGGTCCAATTCGTTGCAAACAGTCTGGTTCAGCCTCAGACAGTTGCTCCGGAGCGGGATGAGTCAGTGGCTAGTGTACGGAGATTGTGGTGGGGTGGGAAGAAAATGGCTTTGGTCTTCCCAATATTTAATTGGAGGAAATTTCTGCTCATCCTGAACTGGATGTCGGACAAGCAGTGTTCTAAATCCGAGACAATGGAGGGGGTCGAGAGAAGGGGTGGCGAGGTAGAGCTCATCATCAGCTTCTGAAGGGCAATTAGGGCTAGGCCTCCTGCTCTCCTGCTGAAACAGCAGCTTACTATGGGGGGGGACACTGGGAAGCAAGCGGGATTACAGGGTAAATGACTCCCATTATTTTAACCGTTCCCACCCATTTTCTGCCAGGTGGAGCCAGTTAAAGTCGGGTTTCTGCTCACCATTAACATTGCCCCTTCCCCTCACTATTACTGCCCCAAGCCTCTAATTCCCTGACAGGTTGCCCCCAGCCACTCACACAGGCGAAAGCTGACTGTTTTCTCCTTCTGCAGACAGGCTACCTCGCTGAGTTCCGGCAGTTGTTCAGCTCCACACTGATGCGGGACCTCCTACTGGACATCTTCTGGTGGCTTTTTCTGCACATGTACCAGGTGAGGTGCGTGTTAGAGAGAGTGGCTGCGTTGGATTGAAGACCATTGCATCAGCAAAGGCCTGCACATTGTTTGTGTTGTGTATGCAGTAACTCAATGGACTGAATACTGTAACCTCTGAACAGGTACAAACCTGGCTCTATTTTACTAGGGCCCAAAGTGATCACATTACAAGATGGCTGGCCTTTTATACCTGGTCCGAACACACGTGCGCACAGCCCAATGACCTCCGACAGTGCCGCCACCTGGTGGCTAGTAAACCCAAGCATACAATATCCCCCTTTTAAGATATTAGTAACGGTCTTTTTACAAATTGAGACAGCCCGGGGCTTTCCACACCTGAGTTGATCGTCTCAGTTCAACTCCAGCCTTGGGCGAGCGTTCTGAGTCTGTTATGACTGAGAGCTGGGTAGCCGATTAATGGGAGTGGCCATGACCACGTCAGAGATTGAAAGTCCAGATTCATTGATGACAGCAGAGTCCTCTGATGACTGAGGGTAGGTTGGTTGGTCACTGATTGTGACTTCCTCAGACTGTTCCGGTTCATCTGTGTGCCTCAGCTTTACCTGATCGACATGTTTCCTGCATGTCTGTCCATTCTTGAGCTTAATGATAAACACCCTGTTACCCTCCTTGGCCGGAACAGTACCGGCGATCTATTTGGGACCTTGACCATAATTCAGTACATACACAGGATCGTTGATAGAAATGCCGTGTGACACAGTAGCGCGATCATGATACCCTTGCTGACTTTGACGTATTTATTCGACGCGTGGATAAGAGAGAGCCTGGTCTTGAGACCTCTCTCCATCAATAGTTCAGCAGGGGAGACCCCGGTAAGTGAATGAGGTCTTGCCCTGTAACTAAGCAATATGCGTGACAAGCGAGTTTGCAGTGAACCTTGAGTTACACGTTTCATACTCTGCTTGATGGTTTGGACCGCACACTCTGCTTGTCCATTGGATGCGGGTTTGAATGGTGCTGACCTCATGTTTGATGCCATTGAGTTTCATGAACTCTTGAAACTCTATACTGGTGAAGCAAGATCCGTTGTCGCTTACAACGATGTCAGGCAGACCATGTGTAGCAAACATGACACAAAGGCTCTCAATGGTAGCTGTGGATGTGCTGGATGACATGATTGTACACTCTATCCACTTGGAATAAGCATCCACCACAACTAACAACATCTTTCCCAGGAAGGGACCTGCAAAGTCTCGGTGGATCCTGGACCGTGGTTTGGACGGCCACGACCACAGACTCAGCAGCGATTCCGCTGGTGCTTTGCTGAGTTACATGCAAGTGTTGCACTGATGCACACATGATTCCAGGTCAGAGTCAATTCCAGACCACCATATATGAGACCTGGCAATGGCTTTCATCATGACAATAACGGGATGCGTGCTATGTAGATCGTGCACAAATTTCTCTCTGCCTTTCTTGGGCATAACAACACGATTACCCCAAAGTGTACAATCTGATTGAATGGATAGTTTGTCTTTGCGACTGATGTAAGGTTTGGTCTCCTCACACATTTGCTTGGGTATTGCAGACTAATCACCACTAAGGATACAGTGTTTCACAACCAATAATATCGGGTCCTGGCTGATCCAGGTCTTAACTTGTTGGGCCGTGACAGGGGTTCCTTCCCTTTCAAAAGCATCCATGACTAACAGTAGGTCTGCCAGTTGTGGCATTTCCACCTCCAGTGTGGGCAATGGCAGATGGCTCAATGCATCATCATAATTCTCAGTGCCAGGTCGATGGCGAATGACGTAATCACAGGCCGATAATGTCAGCGCCCACCTCTGGATGCGGGACGATGCATTGATATTGATACCTTTGTTTTCCGAAAACAATCAAATGAGTGGCTGGTGATCTGTTTCCAGTTCAAACCGAAGACCAAACAGGTACTGATGCATCTTTTTAACCCCGTACACACAGACTAGTGCTTCTTTCTCTACCATGATGTAGGCTATTTCCGTCTTTGATAAACTTTTTGAAGCATATGCAACAGGTTGTAATTTGCCCGACTCATTAGCTTGTTGTAGCACACAACCAACTCCATATGATGAAGCATCACAGGCCAATCTGTTTACACAGATTATAATGTGCCAACAGCTTGTTAGAGCAAAGCAGATTAATAGCTTTCTCAAAAGCCCTATCTTGAGACGCACCCAAACCCAGTTGTCGCCTTTTTGTAGCAGCATGTGCAATGGCTCTAATAAGGTAAGAAATCTAGGTAAGAAATTACCGAACTAGTTGAATAGACCAAGGAACGAACACAGCTCCGTCACATTCTAAGGCTTGGGTCCATTTTTGATGGCTTTGGTTTTCGAGTCCGTAGGCCTGATACCGTCAGCAGCAATCTTCCTCCCTCGGAATTCGACTTCCGGTGCCATGAAGACGCACTTCGAGCGTTTCAGTCTGAGTCCCACTTTGTCCAGACGATGTAGAACCTCTTCCAGTTTATTCAGATGTTTGGCGGAGTCACGACTTGTGATCAGGATGTCATCTTGGAACACGATGATTCTGGAGACTGTTATACTCATAATAAATGGTCAGACCAAGTACTGTGTGTAATGAGCAAGTGTGATCTTAGTTCCTTTATTGTAGTTCCAGAGTCCAGGTACCTTGTGGGTGGCCTGCTTATATACTGTGCTCCCAAGGGATGCTGGGATTCCTTGGGACTCCAACAGGTGGGCCCTCTGGTGGACAGGTGTGATGCAGGTTACAAGGGGTTAAATACATAACATCACTGCCCCGTGAAGTCAACAATGCACTTATTTACAAGGTGAGACGATCTGGGGCTCTGCGCTCCCTTGTCGATCGTCTCGGTACAAATGTTGGTGTGGTTGGGTTGTTCAGTTTTTCACTGGGCTGTTGTGCAGCCGGCCTTGCCGGGCAGCTCGGGATGATGAGTTCTGCTTCGTGGTCAACCGTGATGTCAGTTGCCACTTGTGTGTGTGTTGGAGGGTCAAAGTTGGTGGTGTCCTCTTCAGGTTGTTTGTTGCTTTTGGTGAACCGCAGTTTAATTTGGTCCAAGTGTTTTCTGTGCGTTTGTCCATTGGTCACTTTGACCTGAAATACCCGACTCCCCTCTTTGGCTGTGAGTGTGCCTGCAAGCCATTTGGGAACATGTCTATAATTGGGAACATGTCTATAATTGAGCACAAACACAGGGTCATTGATCTCAATATCGCGTGACAAGTTTGTACAGTCATGGTACACACGTTGTTGATGCCGCTTGTCCTCCACGTGATCATGTAGATCAGGTGGACCAGAGAGAGCCTTGTTTTAAGCGCTCTTTTCATGAGCAGCTCGGCTGGCGGAATCCCTATGAGTGAGTGGGGTCTGGTGTGGTAGCTGAGCAGCACTCGGGACAACTGGGTCTGCAGGGAGCCTTCCGATACATGTTTCAAGCTTTGCTTGATGGTCTAAACTGCCCATTCTGCCTGACCATTGGATGCGGGCTTGAACGGCGCAGATGTGACCTGTTTGATCCCGTTGCGGGTCATCAACTCTTTGAATTCGGCACTGGTGAAGCACGGCCTATTGTCGCTGACATCGGGCAGGCCCTGGTGGCAACCATAGCTCGAAGACTTTCAATGGTGGCCGTGGACATGCTTACAGACATTATTGCACATTCAATTCACTTTGAGTAATCATCCACGACAACCAAAAACATTTTGCCTAGGAATGGGCCTGAATAGTCTACATGGATCCTCATCTACGATTTGGATGGCCAGGACCATAAACTTAGTGGTGCCTCTCTGGGTGCATTGTTCAGCTGAGAGCAAGTGTTGCACTGGCGTACACATGACTCTCAATCTGAGTTGGTGCCTGGCCACCACACATGGGATCTGGCTATGGCTTTCATCATCACGATGCCTGGGTGGGTGCTGTGCAGTTCACATATAAATGTGTCTCTGCCTTTCTTGGGCAAGACCACACGATTGCCCCACAAGAGACAGTCTGCCTGCAGGGACAGCTCATCTTTGCGTCTGTGGAATGGCTTAATCGCTTCCTGCATCTCCACTGGGACACTGGAGCAGCTCCCATAGAGGACACAGTTTTTTTTACCAGGGACAGTAAAGGATCCTGGCTGGTCCAGGTCCTGATCTGGCGGGCCGTAACGGGGGATTTCTCGTTCTCAAATGCCTCCATGACTATGAGCAAGTCTGCTGGCTGTGCCATTTCCACCCCGGCGGTGGGCAATGGTAGCCGACTGAGAGCACCTTCACAGTTCTCTGTGCCTAGTCTGTGGCAGATTACATAGTTGTATGCCGACAGCATGAGCGCTCATCTTTGGATGCAGGCAGAGGCATTGGTGTTAATCCCTTTGCTCTCAGAGAACAGCGATATGAGTGGCTTGTGGTCAGTTTCAAGCTCGAACTTGAGGCCAAACAAGTACTGGTGCATTTTTTTCACCCCGTAAACGCACGCCAGAGCCTCTTTTTCAACCATGCTGTAGGCCCTTTCGACCTTGGACAATACACAGGCGAACGGTTGCAATGTTCCCGATTCATTAGCCAGTTGTAACACACATCCGACCCCGTATGACGATGCATCGCAAGCTAACACTAGTCGTTTACATGGGTTATACAGACCGAGCAGTTTGGTAGAACACAGTAAATTTCTGGCTTTTTTAAAGGCAGCCTCTTGTGAATTCCCCCATACCCAGACGTCTCCCTTGTGCAGTAGCGCATGTAGGGGTTCTAGCTGGGTTCTTAACCCAGGTAGGAAATTACCAAAATAGTTAAGGAGTCTCAGTAATGACCGCAGCTCTAACACGTTCTTGATGGCCTCCGTCTTGGTGTCGGTGGGTCTGATGCCGTCTGCTGCGATCCTCCTTCCTAAGAATTCGACGTCCTGTGCCAGGAAAACACACTTCGAGCATTTCAACCTGAACCTCATGCAATCCAACCGACTAAGAACCTCCTCCACGTTCTTCAAGTGCTCCATGGTGTCCCAATCTGTAACCAATACGTCGTCCTGGAAGGAACCAACTTTAGCAGGTTTTCCATGTTCCGCTTGAAGATCGCTGCAGCCGACCAAATCCTGAACGGGCACCGGTTGTGAATAAACAGACTTTTGTTCTTGTTGATGCAGGTGAGGCCTTTCGAAGACTCATGTAGGCCGAGGTCAGGTCCAGCTTGGTGAGCGTCTTCCCTCCAGCCAGGGTCGCAAATAGGTCGTCTGCCTTGGGTAGCGGGTACTGGTCCTGCAGCGAAAAACGGTTAATCATTACTTTATAGTCCCCACAAATTCTAACTGCACCGTCCTCCTTGAGTACCGGGACAATCGGACTGGCCCAGTCGTTGAATTCCACCGGCGCGATGATGCCTTCATCCTGTTGCAGCCTGTCCAGCTCGATTTCCACTTTTTCACGCATCATGTACGGTACCGGCCGAGCCTTGTGGTGGATGGGTCGCGTACCGGGAACAAAATGGATCTGCACTTTCGCCCCCCGAGAAACATCCAATGCCTGGCTCAAATAACAAAGGGAATTTGCTTAGAACTTGGGTACCTGCGGTGTCGTCAACTGATGAAAGCGCTCGGATGTCGTCCCAGTTCCAACGGATTTTTCCCAGCCAGCTTCTGCCAAACAACGTGGGGCCATCCCCTGGCACAATCTACAGCGGAAGTTCGTGTACTGCTCCATCATAGGAGACTTTGACTTCTGCACTGCCAATTAGAGGGATTAGTTCCTTGGTGTAAGTCCTTAGTTTTGTGTGAATGGGGCTGAGCTTGGGCCTGTGTGCCTTTTTCCCCCACAGCCTGTTGAAGGCCTTTTTACTCACTATGGACTGACGTGTCCAGCTCCATAGATACCGGAATGACGTTCAGTTCAACTTTCAACATTATATTGGTGAGCATTTTGTCGTGAAGGTGTGTACCCCGTACACCTCTGCTTCCTCCTTACGAGTTTCCAATTCTGTCTGATCCACTGTGGACTGATCTTCCTCTGCAACGTGGTGGTTTGCAGGGTTTCCCATTGTTCTGCAACCATTGCACGCATCGTGCTTTAGTGGCATTGATGGGGCCGATGATCACCTCCGCAGCGCCAACAGGGTGTTAATTGCCTCACATTAACAGATGATGGCGGACTCTGGGTCAATTGAGGTCGGGCCACAGCAGCCGGCGTGTACATTCTCCATGTACATTTCTGCTCACAACCGATGTTACTTTATGCACAACACTGGCCGAAACTTCTTTGTTCTGCAAAATCTGCTTGGTGTTGTCGCTGGATATAAATGGCTGGGCTATTATTATGGCTTTACTCAGATTCGGAGTTTCTACCATCAACAGTTTGCGAAGGATTGTCTCATGTCCGATGCCCAGTACAAAAAAATCTCTCAGCATTTGTTCTAGGAATCCCTCAAACTCACAATGTCTGCAAGGCGCCTTAGTTCGGTGATGTAGCTTGCCACTTCCTGGCCCTCCAATCGTTGACACGTGTAGAACCGATATCTCGCCATCAAAACACTTTCCTTAGGATTTAGGTGCTCCCGGACCAGCGTACACAATTCTTCATAGGATTTCTCTGTTGGTTTAGCCGGTGCCAGGAGATTGTTCATGAGGTCATAGGTTGTTGCCCCACAGACAGTTAGGAGGATCACCCTTTGTTTGGTCGCGTTCTCATCCCCTTCCAGCTTGTTGGCTACGAAGTATTGATCGAGTCTCTCCACGAAGGCCTCCCAATCCTCCCCCTCTGAGAACTTCTCCAGGATGCCGACTGTTCTTTGCATTTTCACGCGGTTCGTTACCCCGTCGCCAATTGTTATACTCATAATAAATGGTCAGACCGAGTACTGTGTGTAATGAGCAAATGTGACCTTAGCCCCTTTATTGTAGTTCCAGAGTCCAGGTACCTCGTGGGTGGCCTGTGCTCCCTTGGGACTCCAACAGGTAGGCCCTCTGGTGGACAGGTGTGATGCAGGTTACAAGGTTACATGGGGTTAAATACATAACTGAGACGTTCCTCTGAAATATGGCTGCAGCTGAATGAATTCCAAAAGGGCAACTGTTGTAGCTAAACAGCCCTTTATAAGTGTTGATACACGTAAGTTTCTTCGACGTGTCGACCAGCTCCTGTGTCATGTAGGCTGACGTCAGATCCAGTTTTGTGAACGACTTCCCCCCCGGCAAGCATTGCAAACAGGTCTTCAGCCTTCGGTAACGGGTATTGATCCTGTTTCGAAACTCAGTTGACCGTAACCTTGTAATCGCCACAAATCCTGACAGTGCCATCACTTTTCAACACGGGAACAATGGGACTGGCCCATTCATTAAATTTGATCGGTGATCTGATCCCTTCATGCTGGAGTCTGTGCAGTTCGATTTCGACCTTCTCCCTCATCATGTATGGAACTGCCCGAGCTTTATGATGGACGGGTCTTGCATCCGAGTCCATGTGGAGCTGCACCTTGACTCCTGTGAAAGTGCCGATGCCTGGTTCAAACAGCGAGGGGAACTTACTCAGCACTTGAGCACATGGAGTATCCTCCTCTGCCGACAATGCTTTGATCTCGTTCCAGTTCCATTTGATTTTTTCTAACCAGTTCCTGCCGAACAGCATTGGACCATTGCCTGGAACAATCCATAACGGTAAATCGTGAATCGCACCATCATACGGCACCTTGATTACTGCACTGCCAATCACCGTGGTGGGCCATCACAACTTCCTTTTCTCTTTATTCCTTTTCTCTTTATTCCTTTTCTCTTTATTCCTTTTCTCTTTATTCCTTTTCTCTTTATTCCTTTTCTCTTTATTCCTTTTCTCTTTATTCCTACTGTTTTAACGTTTGACGGACTACTTGTGGTAGACAATTTCCAGATCAACCTACTCCTTCGTCATTTTAACGGACCACCATCGTGGACAATTCCAAATCTATTCCTTCGTAACTTTAACGGACCACCATCGTGGACAATTCCAAATCTATCTTTTCCTGGGGTAATCTGACAACTGACCACGGGCGATCCCGTCAACAATTAATTGAACAGTGGTGAAAGATCCGCGACCAGAACTTACGACAGGAGGAAAACAAAGTGGCAATTTAACTAAATATACTCACTTTGGGGCCCATTTCCTCTGCCGCGTCCCGTCTGTAGGATATTAATGATTCAGCCACTTCCAATCGAGAGTTTTTGGGATCACACTTCTGACACAAAATGTTAAGTCCTAGTTCAGGTGGTCAGCTGCATTCGACAATAATCGAGTCAGACACCTTCAACCTTTACGTCTTTATTGAAGCAGCTTCGGACCTGTTACCAAACTGCCAGCACAGAGTCTACAGATTCCGGGGCAGGCAGACAAAAGGTCTGCCTATCCTCACAGACGCATCCCTTTTATTCTTACAAACCGAAGGAGGTATGGCCCGCTTCATCATTCACAGTGTGTTACTAGGGCTTCATGAATTGACAGCCTGTTTATCTTTAGAACACTTTATGCTTTTACGAGCGGAATTGCAACAAGCAGAATTGTTCAGGGACACCAAAACCTCCTACATGTTAGGATAGCTTAGCTTGATCACGTGAAGCAGATGTGCTCCTTATCAAGTCATGGCCATAAACCCTTGTTTATCAGGGATGGTCACACAAGCTACTTTGCCCACTACTTTCTCACGGGAAACTAAGTCTGTCTTTTCTTATTTTCTTATTGAGTCCTAGAACCATTTTATTAACCCTTTCATGATTCTTCCGCATACATTCACAAGGTCACTGGAAATAGTGAGCAGGAGCGAGGTCACTGAGAATAGTGAGCAGGGGTGAGGTCACTGAGAATAGTGAGCAGGGGTGAGGTCACTGGGAATGGTGAGCAGGAGTGATGTCACTGCGGATGGTGAGCAGGAGTGAGGTCACTGGGAATGGTGAGCAGGAGTGCGGTCATTGGGAATAGTGAGCAGGAGCCGTGCTCTGGCGAATGCTGGAGTTGTGTTGAACTGGTCCTCATGAATGTGTTTTTCTTTCCAGACCAATTACACTGTGCAGAGCCAACTGTTCAATCGAATATCCAAGAATTATGTCGAGCTGATCATGAAAACTCAGAGCTGTTACTACGGAGACCGTTTTCTAGAGGTTAGTCAAGTTTTAACACACAGTGACACAGGTAGCCCTGCCCAGTGGGCATTAGCTCAGTAGCCTGTCACACTGAGCTCACCAGCTGTGATACACTCCTGCTGCTGTCTGCGGCCTGCACATGGATTGCTGACAGTTCCTGCTGGGAGTCCGAGCCTCGACACGGAAACTCCCCTCACAGGGACCGCTCACACCCTGACTGACGGACCCAACCACTCACATTGACCGATCACAGCCAACGGACCGTCCGGACCCCCCACACTGACCGTCCGGACCCCCCACACTGACCGTCCGGACCCCCCTGACTGACCGTCCGGACCCCCCACACTGACCGTCCGGACCCCCCACACTGTGTTCCCTCCTCTGTCTGCAATTTGCGGGATCTTGCAGTGCCCTTTATTGGCTAGCCCTGAACCTTCTAGAGCAGGACTCTGTGTCACAAGAAGGGCTCACAGTAAAACGATGCTAACTGGTCAAGTACAGGGACTAATGGAAATGAAGCAAAAATACCTGTACAGTCTAAAAGGAAATAGCTCTTGGAAGGACCGGGATTGGTGCCGAGCTCATCGAAGGCAGGGAAAGCTGCTGTCGGAGCAGCTCAAGGTGAATGAAGAAGATGATGGTGGAGAACGCCAAGTGTGATTGCAATATCTTTTACCGTTATGGCGGGGCTCGTGGTGATTAAGGACTTTCTAGGGCCGTTGAAGGACTCCTCAGGGCAGATTAGGGTGGACTGCCTCGATATGGCGGAAGTTTTAAACGACTACTTTGCATTAGTCTTCTCTCCGGCAGCTGATGCTCAGTCACCAGAAATTCATCCGACAGTGGAGACCACCGTTGTAACTGTCAAGGTAGAGGGTCTCAAACTACATCGCCTTGCTGGTACTGACGGCAGTCTCGCCAGAGTGGGGGCTCCACTCAGCGAGCCCTTGTTCTTGTATTAACAGCTCGCTGGGACCAGGATTCATTCCCAGGGACTGCAGGGAGGTTAATGTGAACCAATTTTCAAATAGACCAATAGGAAATTAAAGCCCATTAACTCAACTTCAGTTATAGGCAAGTTGCTGGACAGATAATTTGTATGGCCACCTGGATACAGAGGGTCATTAGAGATATTCTATATTGTCACCGAGACACAGAGGGTCATTAGAGACACTCTGTCTGGTCACTGGGACACAGAGAGTCATTAGAGATACTCTGTAAGGTCACTGGGACACAGAGAGTCATTGGAGACCTATAGAGGGGTCCAACATTTCCCTGAGACCATACAGTGCAGGGATCTTGCCATTATCTGGGGCCTTCTGGACCAGGGCTCTTCCTAATGACCAACTCTGATGTAATGAATTAACACTGAGAGGATTTCCCTCCCTCTTCACCTCCCTCCACAGTGTGGCAGCCAGATGTGAGTGAGCTGCGCATCCAGCTGTTCTACACCAGGCAGCGGAACACCAACAGGCTGCCGAGAACCAGTGAGTGGTGGTGCAGGTCAGGAGAAAATGCAGTTCAGTGACCGGAAGCGACCTTTCATGATCCAGCCCTTCTCTTTGTACAGATGTGACAGGCGGCAGCTCCAAGTTTTCAATGTTGTTGCTTTGATTCACCCTCTTCATCTGATTCCCCCCAGGAACTCTCCAGTACTCTCAGTCAGGCCGTCTACACCAGTTTCTGCTGCAGCTTTCCTCAGTCCTGGATTCAGTTCAACAACGGTTTCAAATCTCAAGTGTGCAACATTGTGTACCAGTGGGTCGGAGGTAAAGGAGGGGAGGTGTACATCGTGCTATGGTGTGTGAGTGTGCACGGTGTGGAGGGTGGGGGGGGGGAGAGAAAAAGGGGCTGTACAGACAGGCAGGGGGTGTCGGGACAGACTGGGGGCAGACTGGGGGGGTGGAACCCCGCACTCTCTCCTCTCTCTCCCTCCCCCCGGCACACTCGCTCTCTTCCCCCCCACCCCCCCCCCGCCCGATTTAAAATGAACAATTGATCGAGCATCAATTGCTGTTTGCGGAAGAGAGTTCCAAACTGCGACCACCCTTTGTGTGTCAAAGCATTTCCTATCTACCCTAGCAGTTACTGTTCATATTCTCTCCTCATAATTTAACCCTTGTAGTGCGGGTATCATTCTGTTAAATCTACGCTGCAATCCCTGTTCTACGCTGGCCTAACCAGGGTTTTGTAAAGCTGCAGCATAACTCCTCCCATGTACTCTAGTCTTCTAGATATAAAGGTCAGCATTCCATTAATTTTTTTCAACTATTTTCTGTACCTGTCCATGACATTTTAATGATCTATATACATGGACCCCCCCCAACTCTCTTTGAACCTCCACTGTTTCTAGCTTTTCACCGATAAGGGGTTATGGGGAGCGGGCAGGGAAGTGGAGCTGAGCCCATGATCGTATTAAATGGCGCCGTATGGCCTATTCCTGCTCCTATTTCTTATGCTCACCATTTAGCAGGTTCTATCCTTTTTCCGTCCAACATTGAAATCCATTTACCACAGTTTTGCCCATTCAATTAATCTATTAATATCTCTCTAATTTTATGCTTCCATCTACAATGCCACCTATCTTTGTGTCATCGGTAAATTTGGATGTGTGGCTCTCTGTCCCATCATCTAAGTCTTTAATAAATACGGTGAATAGTTGAGGCCCCAACACAGATCCCTGTGGGGCACCACTAGTCACATGCTGCCAATTCGAGTACCTGCCCATTATCCCTACTGCCTGTCTCCTGCCCCTCAGCCATTTCCTGACCAGGTCAATAATTGTCCTTCAGTTTCATGGGCTTCAACTTTAGTTAACACTCTCTTATGAGGGACTTTATCAAATGCTTTCTGGAAGCCCTTCTAAATAACATTGAGAGATATTACCCTGTCCACTACTTTAGTCACCACCTCGAAAAATTCACTCGGGCATGGCCTACCTGCACACTGGCTTTCTCTGATCAACAGTCACCCTATCCTCAGTTATAGACTAGTAATTACCCAACAACAGATATTCAGCTAACTGGTCGAACATTCTCTGCTTTCCCTCTCACCTTTCTTAAATAGCAGAGTGACATGCGCAATGTTCCAATCGAAAGGAACACCGCCTGAATCGAGAGAACTTTGGAAGATTATAGTCAGGGCATCTGCAATATCCTCACCTGCTTCCTTGCAACCCTGGGATAGAAGCCATTTGGTACAAGGGATGTGCCAATCTTTGGTGCCATTATTATCTTCATTCCTGTTATTTTACTGACATTCATTTTGTTGAGTCCCTGTCCCTGATTCAATATTAATTTCCTTGGGATGTCCTCTACTATAAATGCTGACACAAAGTAATTATTCAACATATCTGCCATTTCCTGATTATCATTGACAGCATCACCATTATCAGTTTGTAAGGGGCCCACATTGTGCCTCACCACTCTCTTTTTCCTAATATCATTGTAAAAATGTTTGCGTTAATTTTAATATCCTTGTAAGTTTTGTTTTCTACTCCCTTTTTGTAGCTCTTACTATCTGTTTTGTCACATTTTGCTGTTATCCCAGTTGTCAGAATCTGTGTTATTTTTTGCATTCTTGAACGCTTTTTCTTTTGGTTTTATGTTGTCGCTCACCTCTTCAGTCGTCCATGCCTGTTTTTGGCAAGTAGAGCTCCAGCCCCTCGGGTATGCACTGGTTCTGTATCACATTCAATTCTTGTTTGACCATCTCCCAATGATCTTCTGTCATTTTACCCATTAACACATTTGCCCAGTTTACTGTGGACAGTCCCTGTCTCGTTGAGGCCGACCTTATCCAAATCTAGAATCTTAGCAGCTGTTTCGCCTTTCTCTCTTTCAAACACTACATTGAACTTGATCATAGTATGATCCCTATTAGGTAAATGTTCACGCATTATTAGGCTGTTAACTAAGTCTAGTATGGCCTGCCCCCTTGTTGGTACTAGGACATATTGTTGCAGAAAACTATCATGAATACATTCAAGAAATGCACTACTTTTCTGACATGGGCTCGTCTGCTGATCCCAATCTGTATGAAACTTGAAATCTCCCTTAAAACCACTCTGCCTTTCATAGTCACTCCCTCGAAACGAGGCTGACTTGCTTCCACGCCAAAAAAGGACGAGTTCACAGGTGTTTCAATGAAGGACCCGAACTACGTCCTGAAGGGTGGAACATGCCTGTGCGTGGATTTTTTTAACATGTGGTGACCGTTGCACACCAGCCACCAAACGGGCTTGACAGAGCTAGGTCTTGGTCCAGTGGCAAGGGTTAACCAAGACGACTGGAGACCAGCTCTGCTGCACGGACCAAGTGTGCACACAGCGCAGTGTGGGCTGGTCCGTGCTGCTCCTGGGCCCTGAACTCGCACCTGCCCTGGGCCCTGATCACGTCCCTCTACAATCTCTCGCCGCTCCTTCGCGCCGACCTTGCTGCTCCTGCTGTGTCTGTCCACGCTCCAATCACCGACCTGGACCTTAATGACATTACTCTTCACAGCCGTCGCCTCCCTGCAGCAGCTTGCACTGTACCTTGTAGTGGCCTCACGCTGCCCAGGGCCTCCGCTTGCTGCTCGTTTTATGGCCCCAATCTGCCACTTATGTTCCCTCGCAGGTCGGGGCCTCCATGCCTTTACACTTGTCTAATCTCTGCATTTATACAATCTAGCACTTCACAGCTGCCACCAAGAAGTCTACACACAACTCCCATTCGAGTCTTAAATCCTACCCAATTTCTTAATCCTACCCATAAAATCTCCACTGCCTACTGACCTCTCGTTATATCCTCTCATCATTGAAGTGATTTCAACCTTAATCACTAATGCTACTGCTCCCCCTCTTTACCATTTTCCATATTTTTTTGGTAGACCTTATAACCTGGTATATTTAGTTCCCAGCCCTTAGCGTCTTGCAACCATGGGCCCAAGTTTCCACATGATTCGCACCTGATTTTTAGGAGCAACTGGTGGAGAACGGACTATTTTAGAAATCGCAATTCTCCACATTTTTTTTTCTGCAGTTCTAGTCAGGTAGAACAGTTCTAGTTTAGAACAGAATTTTTTCTTCAAAAGGGGGCGTGTCCAGCCATGACGCCTGATTTGAAAGTTTCCTCAGTGAAAATGTACTCCAAACTCAAGTAGAATGGAGCCAGTGAAGATTTTTGTAGAACTGAAAAAACCTGTTCTACACATTAAAAAATCAGGCACAGGTTACAAATTAGGCGTCCAGAACGAGGGGGGGAAGGGAACTCATTAAATTCGACAATAAATCCTTATTTATACTTCTACAAATATTATACAAATAAATCCAACCTAAATAAACATTTATAAGCCAAGAAAAGATTAAATAAACCATCTTCCTACCTGTGTGAAAGTGCTTCAGCCAGGGAGAATTCTGCAGCCGTTCGTGCCGCAGAGAGGGGGGTGGGGGAGGGAGAGAGAGGCGGGGTGGGGGAGGGAGAGAGAGAGAGAGAGAGGGGGGGGTGGGGGAGGGAGAGAGGGGGGGTGGGGGAGGGAGAGAGGGGGAAGTGGGGGGGGTGGGGGAAGGAGAGAGGAGGGGGGGGTGGGGGAGGGAGAGAGGGGGGGGTGGGGGAGGGAGAGAGGGGGTGGTGGGAGAGGGAGAGCGCGGGGGGGGGGGTGTCGGGTCACAGGAGCGCGGGGCGGGGGGGGGAGCGGGTGTTGGGGTGGGGAGCGGGTGTCGGGTCTGGTCGGCGGGCGGGGGGGGGGGAAGCGGGTGTCTGGTCGGGGTGGGGGGGGGAAGCGGGTGTCGGGTCGGGTCTGGTCGGCGGTGGGGGGGAGCAAGTGTCGGGTCTGGTCGGGTGGGGAGCAGGAGCTGGCCATGGGAGGAGCCTCATTGACGCAGCCCCAGTGAGGCCATTCAGCCAGGGCTAGGGGCTGCGTGCTTCGGGCCCCTCCCACACAGTTCTGCGCCTGGAGCTACTGCACTTGCGTGCCAACTGTAGCGTGCATGTGCAGAGGTCCCGGCACTGTTTTCAGCGCCGGGACCTGGCTCCGCCCCCCACACACCTCGTGTTGGCTGCGCCGAGTTCCAGAAGACCTGTAAGTAGATGGAGAATACCGAGGATTTTTTTAGGCGCGAAAAACGGGCGCCCAGCTCGGAGGGGCGCCCAGCTCGGAGGGGCGCCCGTTTTTTTTCTTGTGGAAACTTGGACCCCATGTCTCAGTAATGGTTACCATGTCATACCCTCCAGGTCGAACTTGTGCCTGCAGTTCATTCAATTTGTTCCTTATACTCTGTGCATTTGCATAAAGAACGCTGATTGGGGCCACACACCCGAACCTTTCCTTCGATGTTTTGCTCTCACAATTCTTATTTCACTCTCCAAGATTAATCACTTTACATCTTTTAATTTTTCCTTTAACTGTAGTGCCTAAAGCACAATTTCAGACTATTCCTCTAACCTTTTGTTTGTTTTTGAATGATTATTTATACTACCTTTTTTATCTGAACCGTTCCCCCTTCCCACACCCCCATTTACTAGTTTTATGTCCTTGTGACCGCCCTAATTATCCTTTCCGCTAGGACCCTGCTCCCAGCCCAGTTCAGGTAAAGCCCGTCCCAATGTTGCAGTTTCTCCCTGTCGCAATCCAGGTGCCAGGGCCCCATGGAATGGAACCCCTCTTTCCCACACCATTCCTTCAGCCACATGTTCACCTCCCCAATCCACTTATCCCTATGCCAATTTGCACATGGCTCACGTAATAATCCACAGATTATAAATCTTGAGGTCCTGTTCTTTAATTTAGTTCCTAGCTCCTGGTACTCCCCAAACAGGACCTCTTGCCTACGCTTTCCCATGTTGTTGGTCCCAACATGGACCACAATGACTGGATCCTCCCCCTCGCTATCCAGTATCCTTTCAAGCCGGTTCGAGATGTCCCTCATTCTGGCACCAGGTAGACAACACACCGTGCGGGGCTCTCGATCCCGATTACAAAGGATGCTATCTGTCTGTCTAATGATTGAATCCACTGCAACTACCACATTACACATCCCCCTCCTGCTCCTCCCCCTTTGGACAACCTCATGCTCCAAAGTTTTTATTCTTACACTCAGTTAGCAAGTACATTGTACCTGTTGGACAGGATCAGTTTCTGTGGATCCTCATTCCCTTTCTTACCTGGGTTCCCCTTACTCTGCACACTATCGGTCACACCAACCCCGTTCTGAACCTGTACCTCTCTACGAGGTGTGACGGACGTCAAGAGCAAACTGTCCCGATAGGGCTCCCCTCCTTCATGTCTCCGACTCAATCACTCTGAGCCGGAGAGATTCGAGATGACGACATCTACTGCAGACATGTTCACTCGGGAAAGTCTCGCTGTCCACAAACTCCCACATACTGCAGTCCAGACACACAACTTGCTCTGCAATGTCTTAGTCGAGATTATTTATATCTACTTTTTAGTCTGTTGTAAGTTTTTTTTACATACTAACTTGAACTAAACTGAAAAACACTGGACCAAATTGTAAATACTTACTGCCTCAAGTTTCACCCTTTCCCCGCCCCCCTTTGTCTCCCCACTCTGCCCCTCTCCCCCACTCTGCCCCTCTCCCCCACTCTGCCCCACTCTGCCCCTCTCCCTTACTCGCCCACACTTTGTCTCTAACCCCCGTTTTCTCTCCCTCTTGCCTGATCCCCATGTCCATCCCAATCCTGTACCTCCTGATCGATGATGAGCCTTATTTCTTTTTTCCAGGGATACGCCCAGCACCAGGAATTTATAATAACTGGAATTGTAATGCTTTACTGCCACAGGAGGTGAAGGATATGAAATCCCGGACATCACTGGACACAAACCAGAGAGGTAAACAGGAGAGGGAGGGCAACGCGGAGAGATGGAGGGGGAGGGGGAGGGATGGTGGTGAGAGGGAGGGGAATGATGGAGGGATGGGGGAGAATGATGGGGAGAGGGCGGGGGATAAAGGGGAATGAGGGAGGGAGGGGGGAGAGGAGAGGAGAGGATGACGGCAAGCGGGAGGATAGTGGGAGGGGAATGAAGGGGAGGGGGCTGATGGGGAGAGGGAGGAGGATGAAAGGGGGAGGAAGGAGGTGGGAGGGAATGGGAGGGGGATGAAGGAGAGGGAGAGCAATAACCTCATTCAAATTGATTCTGCCTGAATTCCCTATTTCCTTTATATTTCCCAATTTTTAAATGTCATGCACTACTGTTTGAATCAACCCATCACCTCTTTGAACTCGGATTGTGGATGTGAATGGGCAATCTGCGGAAAGACACTATTCTATCCAAATCATTGGATTTATCTGTTTTGCAGGAATTAATATATCCGATGGTGTCTTAAATCGATCCTCCAGCGTGAATCTTGATGCAGGATCCAAGAAATTTTCTTCATCGTCAGGTAGCAGCGCGGTGAGTACAGAGCAGAGACAAGTCATACAACAACTTGTAGTTATGTAGCGCCCAAGGTTCTTCACAGGAGTGTTAGCAAGCAATGTTTGACACGATGATATGTTCTTTGCAACATCACAAACACACACACCTACACGATGGCTCTACAGGAACTTGTCATGTGACCTTGTCACATGAACCATTTATTATACACATCAGCAGTTGCATTACCACAGTAGTCCACTAGATGTAGCAGTAGTACACTAGGGGGAGCTCTATATTACACTTCTCCCTCCTTAATGAAGAAGTAATCATAACAAAATAATCATTATATATAATTTGCAAAAGATATCGACCTGTTTTGCCATATTTACAATCAAGCTTAACCACTTGTTTACTGTTTTGAAGAAACATAGAAACATAGAAAATAGGTGCAGGAGTAGGCCATTTGGCCCTTCGAGCCTGCACCACCATTCAATAAGATCATGGCTGATCATTCACCTCAGTACTCCTTTCCTGCTTACTTTCCATACCCCTCGATCCCTTTAGCTGTAAGGGCCATAACTAACTCGCTCTTGACTATATCCAATGAACTGGCATCAACAATTCTCTGCGGCAGGGAATTCCACAGGTTAACAACTCTCTGAGTGAAGAAGTTTCTCCTCATCTCAGTCCTAAATGGCCTACCCCTTATCCTTAAACTGTGACCCCTGGTTCTGGACTTCCCCAACATCGGGAACATTCTTCCCACATCTAACCTGTCCCATCCCGTCAGAATCTTATATGTTTCTATGAGATCCCCTCTCATCCTTCTAAACTCCAGTGTATAAAGCCCAGTTGATCCTTCTCTCCTCATATGTCAGTCCAGCCATCCCTGGAATCAGTCTGGTGAACCTTCACTGCACTCCCTCAATAGCAAGAATGTCCTTCCTCAGATTAAGAGACCAAAACTGAACACAATATTCCAGGTGAAGCCTCACCAAGGCCCTGTACAATTGCAGTAAGACCTCCCTGCTACTATACTCAAATCCCCTAACTATGAAGGCCAACATACCATTTGCCTTGTTCACTGCCTGCTGTACCTACATGTCAACTTTCAATGACTGATGTACCATGACACCCAGGTCTCGTTGCACCTCCCCTTTTCCGAATCTGTCACCATTCAGATAATAATCTACCTTTGTGTTATTGCCTCCAAAGTGGATAATCTCACATTCATCCACATTATACTGCATCTGCCCACTCACCTCACCTGTCCAAATCACCCTGCAGCCACTTAGCATCCTCCTCACAGCTCACACCGCCACCCAGTTTAGTGTCATCTGCAAACTTGGAGATATTACATTCAATTCCTTCATCCAAATCATTAAACTATATTGTAAAGAGCTGGGGTCCCAGCACTGAGCCCTGCGGCACTCCACGAGTCACTGCCTCCCATTCCAAAAAGGACCCGTTTATCCTGACTCTCTGCTTCCTGTCTGCCAACCAATTCTCTATCCACGCCAGTACATTACCCCCAATACAATGTGCTTTGATTTTGCACACCAATCTCTTATGTGGGACCTTGTCAAAGGCCTTTTGAAAGTCCAAATACCACCACATCCACTGGTTCTCCCTTGTACACTCTACTAGTTACATCCTCAAAAAATTCCAGCAGATGAGTCAAGCATGATTTCCCCATCATAAATCCATGCTGACTTGGACCGATCCTGTCACTGTTTTCCAAATGCGCTGCTATTTCATCCTTAATAATTGATTCCAACATTTTCCCCACTACTGATGTCAGGCTAATCGGTCTATAATTACCTGTTTTCTCTCTCCTCCTTTTTTAAAAAGTGGTGTTACATTAGCTACCCTCCAGTCCATAGGAACTGATCTCGAGTTGATAAACTGTTGGAAAATGATCACCAATGCATCCACTATTTCTCGGGCCACTTCCTTAAGTACTCTGGGATGCAGACAATCAGACAATCCCATCAATTTCCCCAACACAATTTCCCGCCTAATAAGGATATCCTTCAGTTCCTCCTTCTCGCTAGACCCTCGGTCCCCTAGTACATCCGGAAGGTTATTTGTGTCTTCCTTCGTGAAGACAGAACCAAAGTATTTGTTCAACTGGTCTGCCATTTCTTTGTTCCCCATTATAAATTCACCTGAATCTGACTGCAAGGGACCTATGTTTGTCTTCTCTAATCTTTTTCTCTTCACATATGTATAGAAGCTTTTGCAGTCAGTTTTTATGTTCCCGCAAGCTTCCTCTCGTACTCTATTTTCCCCCTCCTCATCAAACCCTTTGTCCTCCTCTGCTAAATTCCAAATTTCTCCCAGTCCTCAGGTTTGCTGCTTTTTTTGGCCAATTTATATGTCTCTTCCTTGGATCTAACACTATCCTTAATTTCTCTTGTTAGCCACGGTTGAGCCACCTTCCCTATTTTATTTTTACTCCAGACAGGGATGTACAATTGTTGAAGTTCATCCATGTGATCTATAAATGTTTGCCATTGCCTATCCACCGTCAACCCTTTAAGTATCATTTGCCAGTCTATTCTAGCCAATTCACGCCTCATGCTGTCGAAGTTAGCTTTCCCTAAGTTCAGGACCCTATTTTTTGAATTAACTGTGTCACTCTCCATCTTAATAAAGAATTCTACCATTTTATGGTCACTCTTCCCCAAGGGGTCTCGCACAACAAGATTGCTAATTATTCCCTTCTCATTACACATCACCCAATCTAGGATGGCCAGCTCTCTAGTTGGTTCCTCGACATATTGGTCAAGAAAACCATCCCTAATACACTCCAGGAAATCCTCCTCCCCCCCGCATTGCTACCAGTTCAGTTAGCCCAATCTATATGTAAATTAAAGTCGCCCATGATAACTGCTGTACCTTTATTGCACACATCTCTTATTTCTTGTTTGATACTGTCCCCAACCTCACTACTACTGTGTGATGTTCTGTACACAACTCCCACTAGCATTTTCTGCCCTTTGGTATTCCGCAACTCCACCCATACCGATTCCACATCATCCAGGCCAATGTCCTTCCTTACTATTGCATTAATTTCCTCTTTAACCAGTAACACCACCCCGCCTCCTTTTCCTTTCTGTCTATCCTTCCTAAATGTTGAATACCCCTGGATGTTGAGTTCTCAGCCTTGGTCACCCTGGAGCCATGTCTCTTTGATGCCAATTACATCATATCCATTAACTGCTATCTATGCAGTTAATTTGTCCACCTTATTCCGAATACTCCTCGCATTGAAGCACAGAGCCTTCAGGCTTGTCTTTTTAACAAACTTTGCCCCTTTAGAATTTTGCTGTAATGTGGTCCTTTTTGTTTTTTGCCTTGGATTTCTCTGCCCTCCACTTTTACTATTCTCGTTTTTATATTTTGCCTCTGTCTCCCTTTTATTTTCCTCTGCCTCCCTGCATAGGTTCCCATCCCCCTGTCATATTAGTTTAACTCCTCCCCAACAGCACTTGCAAACACTCCCCCCAGGACATTGGTTCCGGTCCTGCCCAGGTGCAGACCGTCCAGTTTGTACTGGTCCCACCTACCCCAGAACCGGTTCCAATGTCCCAGGAATTTGAATCCCTCCCTTCTGCACCACTCCTCAAGCCACGTATTCATCTGAGCTATCCTGCGATTCCCACTCTGACAAGCACGTGGCACTCGTAGCAATCCTGAGATTACTACTTTTGAGGTCCTACTTTTTAATTTGGCTCCAAGCTCCCTAAATTCGTCCCGTAAGACCTCATCCCGTTTTTTACCTATATCGTTGGTACCTATATGCACCACGACAACTGGCTGTTTACCCTCCCTTTTCAGAATGTCCTGCACCCGCTCCGAGACATCCTTGACCCTTGCACCAATGAGGCAACATACCATTCTGGAGTCTCGGTTGCAGCTGCAGAAACGCCGATCTATTCCCCTTACAATTGAATCCCCTATCACTATAGCTCTCCCACTCTTTTTCCTGCCCTCCTATGCAGCAGAGCCAACCACGGTGCCATGAACTTGGCTGCTGCTGTCTTCTCCTGAAGAGTCATCCCCCCCCCCCCCCCCAAACAGTACCCAAAGCGGTGTATCTGTTTTGCATTGGGATGAGCACAGGGGACATCTGCACTTCCTTCCTTGCACTGCTCTTCCCTATCAAGAGGATACCTTCGCTCTTGAACAGAGCTTTCCAAACTGGGTGTCGAACTTAGACTCAATCTAGGCTGAGCCTGAGGAGAGTTTTTGTCCAAGGGATGCCCTTGATTTACATTTGGACTCTCTACAACTTCAGACTGTTTGTCAGCCTGACTCGCATTCAGACTTAAATTCTGGACTTGTTTCTAGTCCATTTGATGCAGGATTTGTTACTGGTACTCTACTTGGAACAAGACTATCTGACTTGTATGTGCGAGGGCCACATATATACACTCCTCGTCCTGGTAACCACTTTAACCATTTATGGTGATGGTTCTTCACTCTAACCTTCTGATTTAATTTCACACTTCTCTCGCTTACTCTACCTCTATCATGATTCTCTTTCTGTTTTGATTATCTCTCTTCTACGGACTGTGCTAAGTTTGGCTTTAACAATGAGAACGTGGTTCATGGCTGTCGTTTGAGAAACAACTCTGCTGGTATTCTACCATTAGTTGTATGAGAAGTATTATGATAATTTTCTAGTTTGTGATCCAACGACAACTGCCGTTTCCTTGGATTTGAATCCAACATTTACATGATGAGGGAACGTTTTACAATTTGTATTGCGTGCTCGGCTGCATCAGTTTAAGCAGGGTAGTAATGTGGAACCTTGGTACATTTCACACCATTTCTGCTCATGAACTGTGCAAATTCTTCTGAACAAAATTGCAGCCCATTATCAGACACACATTCTTCTGGAGGCCATATGAAGAAAACAATCTTCGCAAATTGTCTAGTGTTTTACATGTTGTTATTGTCTGCATCAGAAACACCTCGACCCACTGCGAATGAGTATCGATCACAATGAACAATTGTTGTCCTTCTAGCTCAGCAAAATCTATATTTAACCTTTGCCACACCCTGGGAGGCTATTTCAATGGCTGAAATGGTACTGATAGTGGTTTATTGCTTACCGATTGACATGTTGTACTCTGTCTAACAATGTACTCTATATCTTTGTCTAAACCTGGCCACCATAAGTAATCGCATGCAAAACTCTTAGTCAAGCACATTCCCAGGTGCTGGTCATGAAGATTTCCTAAAAACTTGGACCTGAATTTATTTGGAATAACCACTCTTGCACCCGACACAATACAATGTTTATCCACTGACAATTCATTCCTATGAATGAAGTATTGTGTGGATATCTTCCTCTGATGCCTGGTTTGTTCAGCCATTTGCTATGTAATCACACACCTTTGATATAACTGGGTCATGTTTGGTTGCTCTACCAATCTCTTCAGCTGTGATTGGCAGCTCACCACTTCTTCCCTATTGGGTGTAACTTGTGATGGGGAAGGCAACCTGGACATAGCATCAGTCTTACTGTGATCAGTTGATCACCTGTACTCGATGTCATACGTATTTGCTGACAAACTCAAAGCCCATCTCTGCATTCGGGCTGCAGCTAATGCTGGAACTGGGGACTTTGGATGGAGAATTGCTGTCAGGGGCTTATGGTTAGTAACAATGTTAAACTTATGACCATACAGGTATTTGTGGAACTTCTTGACCCCAAAATTTGTGCCAAAGCTTCCCTTTTGATTTGCGCATAATTGCGCTCACTGGTACTGAGAGTGTGTGAAGCAAAAGCAATTGGTCTCTCCTCCCAACTAACTGGTACATGAGCGATCACTGCCCCAACTCCATATGGAGAGGCATCACATGCTAGCTTGATCTCCTCAGATACATCAGAGTGAACTCTTCTTCGCCGGTCCCTTGTATCGAGGATGACTTGCTTCCACACCGAAAAGGGATAAGTTCACAAGTGTTTCAGTGAGGGACTTAATATTCCAGATCCCGAAGTACATGTTGAAGGGTGGAAGATGCCTGTGCGTGGATTTTTTTAATGTAGGGTGGCTGTTGCACAACAGTCACCACACGGGCTTGACAGAGCTAGGTCTTGGTCCAGTGGCAAGGATTAACCAGGACGACTGGACACCAGCTGTGCTGTACGGACCTAGTGCGCACACACATCGCAGAGTGGGCTGGCCCGTGCTGCCCCGGACCCTCGCCTCTCCTGGGCCCAGAACTCGCACCTCTCCTGGACACCAATCACGTCGCTCCGCAATCACTCACCGCTCCTTCGCCCAGGCCTTGCCGCTCCTGCTGTACCTGCCCACGCTCCAATCAGCAACCTGGATTATGGTGATGTCCAATCCAGTCGCCCTTTTCACCTGCTATCACCCTCCAACACCAGCTCACGCTGCTCCCTGAAGTGGCATGCCGCCATGCTGCTCCCAGGGCCTTGAGCCTTTTATGGCCCCCACTTGCCGCTGGTGTTCTCAATCAGTGAACTAACATGATGCTCTCTACCAACTGTCTTTTACACTCCTTGAATGCTACATCGCATTCTTCTGACCACTTCCAATGGAGATGTTTTTTCAGCAGTTCATTCAGTGGATGTAACACTGTAGCCACATTTGGTAGGAACTTCCCATAATAGTTCAAAAGACCCAAAAATGATCGAAGTTCAGTGACATACTTGGGAGTGGGTGCATTTCTGATTGCATCCAGCTTTCCCTTCGTTGGATGTAAACCATCTTTGTCTACTCTGTACCCTAAGTACTCCACTGAGTTTTGAAATAACTCACATTTGTGAGAAGTTACTCATACTCTGTGCTTCTCTCGACATTTGAGCATTTCATTCAATACATTATTATGGATTTGCCTGTTAGGTGCAGAAATGAGTATGTCATTTAAATAACATACTACCCATTCAAGGCCTTGCAAAATCTGGTTCATCACCCCTTGGAAAATGGTGGGGGCAGAAGACACTCCGAATGGTAGCCAATTGAATTGATATAGGCCTAGATGAGTATTTATAGTCGAGCATGACTTGGACTTCTCATCTAGTTCAAGTTATAAGTAGGTATTTGTAATATCCAACTTTGAGAAGACCTGTCCACCTGTCAGTGTTGTGAACAAATGTATTGGGGAGATTACCCTCTAGAACTTGGTTTACGATTACTTTATAATCACCACACAATCTTACCTTACCATCGGACTGAGGTACAACAACAATGGATGTAGCCCAATTACTCAGATCTGTCTTAGAGATAATGTTCTCAGTTTCTGGTCTTTTGAGTTCTTGCTCTGCAGGGAGGATAGCAAACTGACCACAGCACCATGATATAGGGGGCCATTCAAGTGTGGGGAGTAAAAAGGAATGTTGTCGTGGTAGGGGACAGTATAGTTAGGGGGATAGATATTGTTCTCTGCAGCCGAGAGCGTGACTCCTTGAAGTCTGTGTTGCCTGCCCAGTGCCAGGGTTAAGGACATCTCCTCTGGGCTGGAGAGGAACGTGGAGTGGAAGGGGGGGGAAGATCCAGCTGTCATGGTCCACGTGGGTACCAACAACAAAAGTAGAACAATCGAAGAGGTTCTGCTGAAGGAGAGCAGCTAGGAGCTAAATTAAAAAGCAGAACCACAAAGGTAATAATCTTTGGATTATTACCTGGGCTACGAGCAAATTTGCATAGGGTCAATAAAATCAGAGAGATGAACGTGTGGCTTGAAGACTGGTGTGGGAGAAATGCGTATCAATTCCTGGTGCACTGGCACAAGTACTGGGAAAAAAGGATCTGTTCAGTTGGGAGGGACTTCACTTGAACTGAGCTGGTACAAGTGTCCAGGGAAATCAAATAACTCGGGCTGTAGAGAGGGCTTTAAACTAAATGGTGGGGGGGGGGGGGGGCGGTGTTCAGGTGAGCAGAAATGTACAAAGGCAAAGAGAAAGGAGAACGCAATAGTACAGGGTAGCAGTGGGGGAAATGTAAAGCAGAGTGTGACAGGAAGGGACAGAATGTATAAAAATAAGAGTGTATCAGAAAGTGGCGTCAAAGCAAGGAAAAATGGTAAAAAGTCAAAATTAAAAGCTCTTTATCTGAATGCACGCAGCATTCGTAAAAAAATAGATGAGTTGCCGGCACAAATAGATACAAATGGGTATGATCTGATCGCCATCACAGAGACATGGTTGCAAGGTGACCAAGGCTGGGAACTAAATATTCAGGGGTATTTGACAATTTGGAAGGATAGACAGAAAGGAAAAGGAGGTGGGATAGCTCTGTTAATAAATGATGAGATCAGTGCGTTAGTGAGAAATGATATTGGCTCAAAGGATCAAGATGTAGATCAGTTTGGGTGGAGATAAGGAATAATAAAGGGAAAAAGTCACTGGTGGGCGTAGTATATAGGCCCCCTAACAGTAGCTACACTGTTGGACGGAGTATAAATCAAGAAATAATGGAGGCCTGTAAGAAAGATATGTCAATAATCATGGGCGATTTTAACCTTCATATTGATTGGACAAATCAAATTGGCCAGAATAGCCTTGAGGAAGAGTTCATAGACTATAATCGAGATGGTTTCCTTGAACAATGCATTGTGGAACCAACCAGTGAGCAGACTATCTTAAATCTGGTCCTGTGTAATGAGGCAGGATTAATAAATGATCTCATAATAAAGGATCCTCTAGAAAGAGTGATCATAGCATGATTGAATTTTAAATTCAGTTGGAGGGTGAGAAAGTTGGGTCTCAAACCAGTGTCCTAAACTTAAATGAAGGAGATTACAAATGTACGAGGGCAGAGTTGGCTAAAGTGGACTGGGAAAACAGATTAAAGTGTGAGATGGTTGATAAGCAGTGGCAGACATTTAAAGAGATATTTCATAACTCGCAACAAAAATATATTCCAGTGAGAAGGAAATAAGAGAAGGGATAACCATCCGTGGCTAACTAAGGAAATAAGGGAGGGTATCAAACTGAAAACAAGGGCATACAATGTGGTCAAGACTAGTGGGAGGCCAGAGGATTGGGAAACATTGAAAAACCAGCCAAGGGCAACTAAAAAAATAATAGAGAGAGAAGATGAGAGTAAACTAGCAAGAAATATAAAAACAGATACTAAGAACTTCTACAGGTATATAAAAAGGAAGAGAATGGCTAAAGTTAGTGTTGGTCCCTTAGAGGATGAGACTGGGGAATTAATAAAGGAGAACAGGGAAATGGCAGTGACTTTGAACAAATATTTTGTATCGGTCTTCACGGTAGAAGACACTAAAAATATGCCAATAATGGATATTCAAGGGGCTATAGGGAGAGGGGAACTTAAAACAATGACGATCACTAAAGAAAAAGTGCTTGTAAAATAATGGGACTAAAGGTGGACAAGTGTCCTGGACCTGATGGCCTAAAAGAAGTGGCTACAGAGATAGTGGATGCATTGGTTATAATCGTTTTGGGTACTGTTGAGGGGGATGACTCATCAGGGGAGAGCAGCAGCAGCCGCCAAATTCATGGCACCGTGGGTGGCTCTGCTGTACAGGAGGGCAGGAAAAAGAGTGGGAGAGCGATAGTGATAGGGGATTCTATTGTAAGGGGAAGCGATAGACATTTCCACGGCCGGAATCGAGACTCCAGGATGGTATGTTGCCTCCCTGGTGCAAGGGTCAAGGATGTCTCAGAGCGGCTGCAGAACATTTTGAAGAGAGAGGATAAACAACCAGCTGTCGTGGTGCAGATAGGTACCAACGCTATAGGTAAAAAGCGGGATGAGGTCCTACGAGACGAATTTAGGGAGCGAGGAGCTAAATTCAAAAGTAGGACCTCAAAAGTAGTAATCTCAGGATTGCTACCAGTGCCACGTGCTAGTCAAAATAGGAATCGCAGGGCAGCTCAGATGAATATGTGGCTTGAGGAGTGGTGCAGAAGGGAGGGATTCAAATTCCTGGGACATTGGAACCGGTTCTGGGGGAGGTGGGACCAGTACAAACCGGAGGATCTGCACCTGGGCAGGACCGGAACCAATGTCCTAGGGGGAGTGTTTGCTAGTGCTGTTGGGGAGGGGTTAAACTAATATGGTAGGGGGATGGGAACCTATGCAGGGAGATAGAGGGAAGTAGAATGGGGGCAGAAGCAAAAGATAGAAAGAAGAAAAGTAAAAGTGGAGGGCAGAGAAACCCAAAGCAAAAAAGGGCCACATTACAGCAAAATTCAAAAGGAACAAAAAGTGTTAAAAAGACAAGCCTGAAGGCTCTGTTCCTCAATGCGAGTAGTATTCGTAATAAGGTGGACGAATTAACTGCGCAATTAGTTGTTAACGGATATGATATAATTGGCATCACAGAGACATAGCTCCAGGGTGACCAAGGCTGGGAACTCAACATCCAGGTGTATTCAACATTCAGGAAGGATAGACAGAAAGGAAAAGGAGGTGGGGTAGCGTTAAGGAGGAAATTAACACAATAGTAAGGAAGGACATTAGCTTGGATGATGTGGAATCGGTATGGGTGGAGCTACGGAATACCAAGGGGCAGAAAACGCGAGTGGGAGTTGTGTACAGACCACCAAACAGTCGTAGTGAGGTTGGGGACAGCATCAAACAAGAAATTAGGGATGCGTGCAATAAAGGTACAGCAGTTACCATGGGCGACTTTAATCTACATATTAATTGGGCGAACCAAACTGGTAGAAATGAGGTGGAGGAGGATTTCCTGGAGTGCATTAGGGATGGTTTTCTAGACCAATATGACGAGGAACCAATATGAGGGCTGGCCATCCTAGACTGGGTGATGTGTAATGAGAAAGGACTAATTAGCAATCTTGTTGTGCGAGACCCCTTGGGAAAGAGTGACCATAATATGGTAGAATTCTTTATTAAGGTGGAGAGTGACACAGTTAATTCAGAGACTACGGTCCTGAACTTAAGGAAAGGTAACTTCGTTGAGATGAGATGTGAATTGGCTAGAATAGACTGGCGAATGATACTTGAAGGGTTGACGGTGGAAAGGCAATGGTAAACATTTAAAGATAACATGGATGAACTTCAACAATTGCACATCCCTGTCTAGAGTAAAAATAAAACTGGGAAGGTGGCTCAACCGTGGCTAACAAGGGAAATTAGGGATAGTGTTAGATCCAAGGAAGAGGCATAGAAATTGGCCAGAAAAAGCAGCAAACCTGAGAGCTGGGAGAATGTTATAATTCTGCAGAGGAGGACAAAGGGTTTAATTAGGAGGGGTCAAATAGAGTATGAGAGGAAGCTTGCCGGGAACATAAAAACTGACTGCAAAAGCTTCTATAGATATGTGAAGAGAAAAAGATTAGTGAAGACAATCGTAGGTCCCTTGCAATCAGATTCAAGTGAATTTATAATGGGGAACAAAGAAATGGCAGACCAGTTGAACAAATACTTTGGTTCTGTCTTCACGAAGGAGAAATTGATGCGATTGAAGGCCAATAAAACCCTGTGGCCTGATAGTCTGCATCCCAGAGTACTTAAGGAAGTGGCTCTGGAAATAGTGGATACATTGGTGATCATTTCCAACAGTCTATTGACTCTGGATCAGTTCCTATGGACTGGAGGGTAGCTAATGCAACACCACTTTTTAAGAAAGGAGGGAGAGAGAAAACGGGTAATTATAGACCGATTAGCCTGACATCAGTAGTGGGGAAAATGTTGGAATCAATTATTAAAGATGAAATAGCAGCACATTTGGAAAGCAGTGACAGGACCGTTCCAAGTCAGAATGGATTTATGAAAGGGAAATCATGCTTGACAAATCTTCTGGAATTTTTTGAGGATGTAACTGGTAGAGTGGACAAGGGAGAACCAGTGGATGTAGTGTATTTGGACTTTCAAAAGGCTTTTGACAAGGTCCCACACAAGAGATTGGTGTGCAAAATCAAAACACATGGTATTAGGGGTAATGTGCTGACGTGGATAGAGAACTGGTTGGCAAACAGGAAGCAGAGAGTCGGGATAAACGGGTCCTTTTCAGAATGGCAGGCAGTGTCGATTGGTGTGCCGCAGGGCTCAGTGCTGGGACCCCAGCTCTTTACAATATACATCAATGATTTGGTTGAAGGAATTGAGTGTAATATCTTCAAGTTTGCAGACGACACTAAGCTGGGTGGTGGTGTGAGCTGTAAGGGGGACGCCAAGAGGCTGCAGGGTGATTTAGACAGGTTAGGCGAGTGGGCAAATGCATGGCAGATGCAGTATAATGTGGATAGATGTGAGGTTACCCACTTTGGTGGCAAAAATACAAAGGCAGAATATTATCTGAATGGTGACAGATTAGGAAAAGGGGAGGTACAACGAGACCTGGTTGTCATGGTACATCAGTCATTGAAAGTTGGCATACAGGTACAGCAGGCGGTGAAGAAGGTAAATGGTATGTTGGCCTTCATAGCTAGGGGATTTGAGTATAGGAGCAGGGAGGTCTTACTGCAGTTGTATCGGGCCTTGGTGAGGGCACACCTGGAATATTGTGTTCAACTTTGGTCTCCTAATCTGAGGATGGACGTTCTTGCTATTGAGGGAGTGCAGCGAAGGTTCACCAGACTGATTCCTGGGATGGCAGGACTGACATATGAGGAGAGACTGGACCTTTATTCACTGGAGTTTAGACGGATGAGAGGGGATCTCATAGAAACATATAAAATTCTGACGGGACTGGACAGGTTAGATGCAGGAAAAATGTTCCCGATGTTGGGGAAGTCCAGAACCAGGGGACATAGTCAAAGGATAAGGGGTAAGCCATTTAGGACTGAGATGAGGAGAAACTTCTTCACTCAGAGAGTTGTTACCCTAACCTATTCTCTACTGCAAAGAGTTGTTGATGCCAGTTCATTGGATATATTCAAGAGATTATGGCTAAAGGGATCAAGGGGTATGGAGAGAAAGCAGGAAAGGGGTACTGAGGGAATGATCAGCCATGATCTTATTGAATGGTGATGCAGGCTCGAAGGGTCGAATGGCCTACTCCTGCACCTATTTTCTATGTAATTTGCCAAAATTACCTGGATTCTGGAGAGGTGCTAGCGGATTGAAAAACTGCAAATGTAACATCCTTACTTAAAAAATGAGGGAGAGAGAAAGCAGGAAACTATAGACCAGTTAGCCTAACATCTGTGGTTGGGAAAATGTTGGAGTCCATTATTAAGGAAGCAGCAACAGGACAGTTGGAAAACCATAATACAGCCAGGCAGAGTCAGCATGATTTTATGAAAGGGAAATCATGTTTGATAAATTTGCTGGAGTGCTTTGAGGATATAATGAGCAGGATGGATAAGGGGGAACCAGTGAATATGGTGTATTTGGATTTCCGGAAGGCATTTGATAAGGTGCCACGTAAAAGTTTACTGCACAAGATAAAAGCTCACGGGTTTGGGGTTTTTTATTTGCATGGCTAACTAACAGAAAACAGAGAGTCGGGATAAATGGGCCATAAGTCGGGATAAGTTGGCAAACGGGGACTAGTGGGGGTGCCACAGGGATCGGTGCTGGGTCCTCAACTATTTACAATGTATATTCATGACTTGGATGAAGGGACCGAGTGTAATGTAGTCAAGTGTGCTGCTGATACAAAGATCAGTGGGAAAGTAAATTGTGAGGAGGACACAAAGAATCTGCAAAGAAATATAGACAGGCTAAGTGAGTGGGCAAAGATTTGACTGATGGAGTATAATGTGGAAAGTGTAAAGTTATCCACTTTGGCAGGAAAAATAGAAAAGCAAGTAATTGCTTAAATGGAGAGAGATTACAAAATGCTGCAGTACAGAGGGACCTGGGGGTCCTTGTGCATGAAACACCAAGAATTAGTATGGAGTACAGCAAGTAATCAGGAAGGCGAATGGAATATTGGCCTTTATTGCAAGGGGGATGGAGTATAAAAGCATGGAAGACTTGCTGCAACTGTGCAGTGTATTATTGAGACTACACCTAGAGTACTGCTTGCGGTTTTGGTCTTAGTTAAGAAGGGATATACTTGCATTGGCGGCAGTTCAGAGAAGGTTCACTAGGTTGCTTCCTGAGATGAGGGGGTTGACTTATGAAGAAAGGTTGAGCAGGTTGGGCCTGTACTCATTGGAGTTTAGATGACTTGGAGGTGTTCTTATTGAAATGTATAAGATTCTGGGGGGGCTTGACAGGGTAGATGCAGAGAGGATATTTTCCCTCATGGAGGAATCTCGAACTAGCAGGCATAGTTTCAGAATAAGGGGTCACCCATTTAAAACGGAGATGAGGAACTTTTTGTCTCGGAGGGAATTCTCTACCGCAAAGAGGTTGGGTCATTGAATATATTTAAGGCAGAGACAGACAGATTTTTGAGCAATAATGGAGTAAAGGGTTATGGGGAGCAGGCAGGGAAGTGGAGCTGAGTCCATGATCGGATCAGCCATGATCGTATTAAATGGCGGAGCAGGCTGGAGGGGGCAAATGGCTACTCCTGCTCCTATTTCTTATGTTCTTTCTCCATGAGTGCGTATGTTACGAGACGTGGCTTGCAGCAAACTGATCTCGCATCCTTCTACACTCTGCGCTTGCCTTGAAGCCTTGGATCGCACTGCCTGTATTGTGGAACACCTTTGGATGCTGCTTGATGACATCATCTTTCAATGCAAATTTCGTTTCCACATGAAAAATCTCATTCCAATCCAGTTTCAGTGATCCCAACCAATTTTTACCCATTAAGACAGATTTGTCTCCTGCCACTGCTGAGAGAGGCAAGCTCTGAAACCGATCCTTCTATTTCACTGGTACGGTGATACATCCTACAATAGGAATTTTCTCTCCTGCGTAGCCTCGCAGCTCTATCTTTGTTTCCTCCATCGGAAAATCACTCAACTTGTCAAGTTATAGCGATTCCGGTACTACGTTCACGGATGCACCAGTGTTGATTTCCATGGTTATCCTGGTTTCTGCAACGTCTTCTAGGATGACGGTACTTCGCGAATCGCTGTTAGATGCCCTTGTGCTCCTGATGACGGATATCTCCAGAACCTCCTGATTCTGTTGCTTCTCTTCCATGCTATGTCGTCTCTGGGGATTGCTACTTCCAGCATTGAACATCAGTTTACTCTTCAGTCAGCATGCCTTCGCAAGATGCAGAAGAAACACTCTGTCTGCCTTCACGTATGGACAGCTTTGAGCAATGTGTTGTCCCAGGCACCGATAGCATGACTTCAATGCTCTGTTACCTTGGCCAGTTGCTGAAGTCTTGGGGCCCAACTGCCTTTTACTTTTAACCTGGGCCCAGAAGAGCCGAGGGCCCAGGGGCAACATGAGCCAGCGCACACTGCGATACTCGTGCGCACTAGGTCCATGCAGCAGAGCAGGTCTCCAGTCGTCCTGGTTAACCCTTGCCACTGGATAAAGATCTAGCTCTGTCAAGTCCGTGTGGTGGCTGATGGCAACGGACACCACACGTTAAAAAAAATCCACGCACAGGCATCCTCCACCCCTTGAGTTTAGGACTGGAATACCGAGTCCTTCATTGAAACATCTTTTGGTGTGGAAGCAAGTCAGCCTTGTTCGAGGGACCGTCGATGAGGAATCGAGGAAGACTTGCTTCCACTCTTAACAAGTGTTCTTTGGTGGCTGAACAGTCCAATACAAGAACCACAGTCTCTGTCACAGTCGTTGAGGGAAAGGGTGGGTGCTACTGGTTTGCCGCAAGCGCTTTCTGCTGCTTGCACTTGATTTCTGCATGCTCTCGGCGACGAGACTCAAGGTGCACAGCGCCCGCCCGGATGCGCTTCCTCCACTTAGGGCAGTCTTTGGTCAGGGTGTCTCAGGTGTCAGTGGGGATGTTACACTTCATCAAGGAGGCTTTGAGGATGTCCTTTTAATGTTTCCGCTGCCTGCCTTTGGCTCGTTTGCCATGAAGGAGTTCCGAGTAGAGCGCTTGCTTTGGGAATCTCGTGTCTGGTATGCGAACAATGTGGCCCGCCCAACGGGGCTGATCAAGTGTGGTCAGTGCTTCAATGCTGGGGATGTTGGCCTGGTCGAGGACGCTAACGTTGGTGCGTCTGTCCTCCCAGGGGATTTGTAGGATCTTGCGGATTACTTTTAACCTGCAGGTAATTCACCTCAGTTGTCTGACGATTGGAAATGGCGCAAAATTCTCGGGAATATTGATCGGCCATATCCATCGACATAGCAGTCTGACAAGCTAAATCAAAAGTCAAGTTAGTGGTTGTCAACAACTGATTGCTTCATTTTTTATCCCACAAACAAAGCGGTCATGCAATGCTCGGCCTGGAAAGTTTCCGAAATGACAGTGAGTGGATAGCTTTTTCAGTACTCACTGATACTCTCGTCAATTAATTGATTTTGTCTTCCAAAACGATAACATCCAGCAATTTCCAGGGGCTCAGGACTGTAGTGCTGTTCTAACTTGGTTAGAAACTCCGTCAGTGGCGTGTGCTTCAGTTTGATGGGAACAAGCACATTTTCAGGGTTTTATAAACCGATTAATCAAGGATAGTCAGCACGGATTTGTTAAGGGAAGGTCATGGCTGACTAACTTGATTGAATTTTTCGAGGAGGTAACCAGGAGGGTCGATGAGGGCAGTGTGTATGATATATATATGGATTTTAGCAAGGCTTTTGAAAAGGTCCCACATGGCAGACTGGTCACAAAAATAAAAGTCCATGGGATGTAGGGGAAAGTGGCAAGTTGGATCTAAAATTGTCTCGGAGGCAGAAAGCAAAGGGCAATGGTTGATGGGTGTTTTTGTGCTGGAACGCTGTATCCAGTGGAGTTCTGTAGGTCTCCGTGCTTTTTGTGGTATATATCAATGACTTGGACTTGAATGTTGGGGATATGATTGAGAGGTTTGCAGATACTAAAATAGGCTGTATGGTTGATAATGAAGAAGAAAGCTGCAGACTGCAGGAAGATATCAATGAACTGGTCAGGTGGGCAGAACAGTGGCAAATGGAATTCAATCCGAATAAGTGTGAGGTATGGCATCTGGGGAGGTATAACAAGGCAAAGGAATACACATTAAATGGTACCACACTGCTGGACATCAGTCGTGGGGAAAATGTTGGAATCGATCATTAAGGATGAAATAGCAGTGCATTTGGAAAGCAGTGACAGGATGGATTTATGAAGGGGAAATCATGCTTGATGAATCTTCTGGAATTTTTGGAGGATGTAACTAGCAGAGTGGACAAGGGAGAACCAGTGGATGTGGTGTATTTGTACTTTCAAAAGACTTTTGACAAGGTCCCGCAAAAGAGATTGGTGTGCAAAATCAAAACACATTGTATTAGGGGTAATGTACTGACGTGGATAGAGAACTGGTTGGCAGACAGGAAGCAGAGAGTCGGGATAAACGGGTCCTTTTCAGAATGGCAGGCAGTGACTTGTGGAGTGCCGCAGGGCTCAGTGCTGGGACCCCAGCTCTTTACAATATTCATTAATGATTTAGATGAAGGAATTGAGTGTAATATCTCCAAGTTTGCAGATGACACTAAACTGGGTGGTGGTGTGAGCTCTAAGGAGGACATTAAGAGGTTGCAGGGTGACTTGGACAGGTTAGGTGAGTGGGCAAATGCATGGCAGATGCAGTATAATGTGGATAAATGTGAGGTTATCCATTTTGGGGGCAAAAACACGAAGGCAGAATATTATCTGAATGGCAGCAGATTAGGAAAAGGGGAGGTGCAACGAGACCTGGGTGTCATGGTTCATCAGTCATTGAAAGTTGGCATGCAGGTACAGCAGGCGGTGCAGAAGGCAAATGGTATGTTGGCCTTCATAGCTAGGGGATTTGAGTATAGGAGCAAGGAGGTCTTACTGCAGTTGTACAGGGCCTTGGTGAGGCCTCACCTGGAATATTGTGTTCAGTTTTGGTCTCCTAATCTGAGGAAGGACGTTCTTGCTATTGAGGGAGTGCAGCGAAGGTTCACCAGACTGATTCCAGGGATGGCTGGACTGACATATGAGGAGAGACTGGAGTTTCTTTATACACTGGAGTTTAGAAGGATGAGAGGGAATCTCATAGAAACATATAAGATTCTGACAGGACTGGACAAGTTAGATGCGGGAAGAATGTTCTCGATGTTGGGGAAGTTCAGAATCAGGGGACATAGTCTTAGGATAAGGGGTAGGCCATTTAGGACTGAGATGAGGAGAAACTTCTTCATGCAGAGAGTTGTTAACCTGTGGAATTCCCTGCCGCAGAGAGTTGTTGATGCCAGTTCATTGGATATATTCAAGAGGGAGTTAGATATGGCCCTTATGGCTGAAGAGATTAAGGGATATGGAGAGAAAGCAGGAAAGGGGTACTGAGGGAATGATCAGCCATGATCTTATTGAATGGCGGTGTAGGCTCGAAGGGCCAAATGGCCTACTCCTGCACCTATTTTCTATGTTTCTATGTTTCTAAAATGTAAAGGAGTGTTGTGGAATATTTTACAATACTCGACACCAGTCTGATATCAAGAGTCAGTCTTTATTTGCACGCGTGGGGAGAACGCCTGCTCTCTGTAGCCAGGCTTCTCCAACTTGGTATAACCGTTTACAGATATTTATACACTATATGACACGTTGTCTAATGTCTCCTCCCACCTTCTCGAACAGTCCATTTAGTCTAAAAAAAATTTTTTTCATTTCTGCTACAATCAGGTGTCCACCTTATTTTAGATAACAGACAGTAGGCAGATGCGGTTAGCATCAGATAGCAGTTAATCAGTCACTTTTCAGACAATTGTGGTCAGCACAGTTGGTCTAACGTTGGCCCCTTGGGTTGCCTTAAGCTATTATACGAAATTGGCAGTTGAGATCAGCATATCTAACAGTAACACATTTTGAGCCTTGTTCCCTGTTTCGCCACACAAGATGTTGCCCAAACTAAAGCAGGCCTATGGTTTCTTGTATCTTATTTCTCCATCTTTCTTGTGCTCCCCTTTCAGTCCCCCCTTTTGGCCCTTGGCAATTATCGGCCCAAGGTTGCCACAAAGGGTCGCATCGCTAATAAGTCCTGATGGGCTGGGTCATCGTGCGTCTATCTGTAAATGTTCTCGTACACGGTTCTCCGCATATCAGCTTACGTGTAGGGAGACCAAGGTATGGGACACTATTCTTATCCAGGGATGTCGCTGGACATTCATGCCCCAGTCCCATACACTGGCGTACCACGGGGGAGCACCCAGTGTTTCGATTTCCTTCCCAGTTTCCCTGATTATTTCTTGTAATTGGTGATACTGTTTCACCATTTTCTCCAGTTTCTCTGCTAACTGGGTTAAGTACTCGGGGAGTTTTGGGATTTCAAGTCCCTCGGGATTGAGATATTCACAGATCCCCTTTTATCCTCCCCGTGGCATTGCGAACTATCTGTTATCTTTTATATATTGCTATCAAATATTGATGTGTGATACTGGTTGGGGTTTGTGGGTGGAAACAAGCTCACAGTGTTCATCGGGCATACAAGGGGTCCGTAGGTCTACTGATTCACTCATAGTCACACAGTATTTCTCCTTACCCTGTAGGCAGTGTGGGTTGGCTCATATAAGGCCTGTGTCACTTCCACAGTGCAATTTGAAGTAATATTAAACCCGCACAGTGCCTGAGTACCAGTCCCTGCTGGGTGTGGGCACATCACTATGTTTCCATCCACCTTGCATCCTGTTAGTGATATTCCTACCACCGTCTCTCCCTGCCCGGGTGCTTGCTCCTTTTTAGTGGCATGGCTGAAGGTTGGGTAAAATCTGACGTGTGATTTCTGACTTCTCGCTAATTCACTGTGTTGGCATCTATTTGCCGGTTGGTGGTCTTTGCATGTGCCTCGAGGATGTGAGTTATTCCCAACAGGGTTTCTGCTGTGTTCATCCCCAGCTGGCCTCCTTTTTGAACCTCGTTGTTTATTTGTGTTAGCACCCACTTTAGTCTGTCATTTAACTTTCCTAGTTCTTGGTCCACTGCCTCGATATCTTGGGTATTGATTAGTGAAGTTCCTGTGTTAAACATAGTCCCCATATCCCCCAGTGTGCTCCTTTTCCTTCTACCCAATTTCCTTTCCTCTTTCCTAGGTGTCCCTGACCCTTGGGCAGCTTGGTCTATTACATGTTTTATCAGTGTTTTATATAGTTGCGTTTGTGAACTACACCATGTGGGAAGATAGATCCGTGCCAGATTCAGTACCGCAGGCACGAGCTCGTGGTGTACATTATCATACAATATTCTCTGATTGTCCATCAATATCAGTCCACCTTTAGGACCTGGGGTTGTCGCCAGACATTCCCAGGGTTTTGGTGTCGTAGTAGTTATCATTGTTGAAGTTGGTGAAATTGTGGGTACCATTCGAGTATCCTCCTCCTGCGATGGTTCTGTCCCGATAACTTCCTTTGACGAATTGGGATTGTTTTCCGTGTTCTGTACATTTTGCGCATACTGGTGCCGGCCCGTGTGCTTTCCTGGATTGTTCCGTTAATGCATGGTACACCGTCCTCCATGTTAAATCGTATATCGGAATGGTATCGCCCACGTATACCCTCGCCGGTGGTAAGCCCAAGGCCAATGGCAACCCATTATAGCGGCATCATGGTTGTGGTTTACCTGTGAGGATATAATATGGTCTTGGTCATCACCAAGGGTTAGTGGCCATTACTGCTATCCCTCTTAAACTGGGTCCAGTCTTTCCACCGTCCCTCTCCATTCATCTCCACCCATGCACACGTACCGCTTGTCAGTATTACTTCATGAGGTCCAGTCCATCGCGGGGCGAACCCTGGTAGCCCAGGTCATGCCTGGACCATTACAGACTCTCCTACCTTTGGCAGGTGGTTCTATTGGTTCTACATTCTGCTTATCTTGATTTTTAATGATCTGTTGTTCCCTGACCCCCTTTCGTAGAGCTTTCAGCTGCTCGTCTAATATTTTTGCGTAATTTTGAATTCGCTCTCTGATTGGCCCTCGCTCTGCGCTTCCGGTGGAGATTCCTTCAGGTAGGCACATAGCGCGTCCAGTCATTAACTCATACGGGGTCAGTCCTGTCGTTTGGTTGGGCGTTGCTCAAAGACGCATAATATGTTTCTGCAATGGTTTTAGCTATAGCTGCTTTAAGGGTTCGATTCATCCGTTCCATCATCCCGGAGCTTTGGGAGGTTGTCGGATTTCTAGTAATTTATAGACACCTTTCATTACCTTCTCTGTAACATGGCTTCCTTGATCGGAGTCTTTCTGTGCACCCCATCTCGGGATCATTTTGTACGCGAATATTTGGGCGACAGTATTGGCGGTACAATCCTGTGTAGGATATGCCTCTACCCACTGGGTGAATTGATGAATTATTACCAAGCAGTAGGTTTTGCCTCTACTGTTGGGTACTGGTCCAGTGAAATCTATTTGTAGATTTCCCCATGGTCCCTTTGTCTGGGCCGATGGGCCATTAGGACCTTTATGGGTCTGCCCGGGTTGTGTTGGGCACATGTTATGCAACGTTGGTAGTGTTTGGCCACGTCTTTACCCAGACCACACCACCACCAATCTTGTTTAAGTCTGTTGATCATGTTCTCTCCCTACATGTCCTGGCCCGTGATATATATTTTCCTGGATGCAGTCGGGGGCTACGACACGGGTATTATTTCTCCATATCCGCCTTCCTCTTGTTTTGCCCCTTTTCTTTCCCACCCTTCCTTTTCATTAACATCTGTGTCCTCCTGTAGTTACTTTACCTTCACTTCCTCTGGCCCAAAGGTTGCTGCAGCTATTTGGGTCACAGCTTGTCTCTGCCGCCTTATGAGCAGCTTCGTCCGCCTATCTTGTTCCCCCTTTGGATCTCATCGGTCACCCTTTGGTGTGCTTGTACCCTTCTGGGTCCCTTTGCAGCTTCCACAAGATCCTTTACTATATTCTCATGTCTGATGTGCCCTCCCCCGGCGGTAACGTATTCTCCAACTCCAGGCAGCCATGTAATCATGTACCGCGCCGAAGGCGAAGCTACTATCTATATAAATGTTTACTTGCTTTCCTTTTGCTCATTCTAGGGCTCGAGTTAGGGCGCCTGGTTCGGCAACTTGTACTGACCTAGATCCCTCTCGCTCTCATCTCTCCACCACTCTCTCGTCCTGATCTACCACTGCCCACCCGGTATGTGGTTCTCACTCTATGTATTTTCTAGGTCCGTCCACATATAAAGTGAAGTCCGGGTTCTCAATGGCTTCTTCCGATATCCCGCTAGGATTTTCTAACTCTCTTGCTGTCTTACAGAGGTGTTCTTCTCGCTCGGATAGTATTCCGTCAGCGGGGTTAGGACGGGAATCCTTAACTATCCGTACTGATCGGTGCTTGGGAATTAGGACAGCCTCCCAAGCGGCTGGCTCTCCTGCTGTCTGATCCGCCCTCAGTTTCCCTGTGTTTCTACTGGTGTATGTTGGGTGTGTAAGATTATTTGCACTGACATGACCAGCATTCAGTCCAGTGCTGCCACACATCGGGCTAATCCTGCTACTACCAGTTTGTTGGGTAGTGTAGTATGCTACTGGTCTCATCCTATTGCCGTGGTCTTGTGTGATACTGCGTTATGGAAATTCCCTTATATGCTGCAGTGTATATAAAAGGGCCGTCCCATAGTGGGATGTCCAAGGGCGAGTGCTCCCATTAGGGCAATCTTAAGTTCAGTGTATGCTCAAATCCCCAGTCTATCTTCTCTGCTGGATGGTTTTCCACCCTTTATCAATCACTGAATAGGTTCTGCTGTGGCTGTGAAGTTTGGTATGAAGTTTGTACAATTATTAAATAGTCCCAAGATCTTCCAAACCCCCCTCACTGTAATTGGTTGGGGCATTTCGCTGATGGCTGTTTTGGGATCTTGTGGCAATATTTTTGACCCCTGGCTAATCTCGTGGCCTAGATACTTCACCTGCTCTAGTCCTACCTGAACCTTTTTGGGGTTGACCTTAAAACCTGATTCTGCCAAAGCCTGTACAGTGAGTACCGGTGCTCCCAAGAGTCCGTTTCGTCTTCGGAAGCTATTAATATATCGTCAACGTATAGTAACGCCATGCTATTATATGGGGTTAGATCCAAATTTTTTGAGAGATCGACTCATTATTCGGTGAAATATCCCGGGGCTATTGTGGAATCCCTGTGGGACTGTTGTCCAGGTATATTGTCGATTTCCCACCATAAATGCAAACTTATCGTGTGATTCCTGAGCCAGTGGTATTGACTAAAATCCATTGGCTATATCCAATACCGTAAATATCATAAGTTCGGGTTTTAATCCAGGACACATTGTTGCTGGGCTCACCACAATTGGGTGTTCTCGCGGGATGAGCTTATTCAGGGCCGTATAATCGATTGTTCGGCAGTACGAGCCTTCGGGCTTCGTTACCGGCCAGATTGGTGAATTGGTGGTTGGCACCGTCTCCCGTAACAGCCCTTGCTTTACTTCGGCAATACCGGCTACAGCTCGTTTGGCCTCGGACTTTATGGGATATTGTTCGTGGCTCTGCGCGGGTCCTGGTACCTCAATGGGCTCAGTTTTTACTCAACCACAGTCTTGTTTTGACTGGGCCCAGACTCCTGGTATGTTGGCACAAATAGTTCCCCATTGTCCGTCCCGTGACCAATCTCGAGACAACATTTTGGTACTACCCGGTCCTGTGGTATAATTGGCTCATGCCTTAGGTCCGGGAACTTGTTGCTTCCCTCCGGATTTGTACTCGCTGCCTTTTTGTGGGGGGCTTTCAGGGCTCCTAATTTTCTCAATATTCCCAATATTGTCCCCTCAGGGATTGCACAGGTAATCCTTCGACTGGCCCAGCAGGCTGAGCGGCCCCCCGGCCTGCGAGCACCATCGGAGCAGGCAGGGGTGTGGAAGGAGCAGCATACAATCCAGGGAGCAGCATGTGCTAGAGCAGGAGAGCAACGGCAGTGAAAAGGGACGTCACCAAGATCCAGGTCGGTGATTGGAGCGTGGGCAGGTACAGCAGGAGCGGCGAGGTCGGGGCGCAGGAGCAGCGAGGCGAGAGATTGTAGAGGGACGTGATTGGGGCCCAGGAGAGCCGTGAGTTCGGGGCCCAGAAGAGGCGAGGACCCAGGGGCAGCACGGGCCAGCCCACACTGCGATATGTGCGCGCACTAGGTTCGTGCAGCAGAGCTGGTCTCCAGTCGTCCTGGTTAACCCTTATCACTGGACCAAGACCTCGCTCTGTCAAACCCGGGTGGTGACTGGTGTGCAACGGTCACCACATGTTAAAAAATCCACGCACAGGCATCTTCCACCCTTCAGGATGAAGTTCGGGACCTGGAATATTGGGTCCTTCATTGAAACACCTGTGAACTTCTTGATGTGGAAGCAAGTCATCCTCGATACAAGGGACTGACTGTGATGATGATGATGAGTGGTTGAGTTTCACTTTTATATGCTCTTGTCTGAGTTCCTCCTACTCCCTGGATTATATGGAGTGTTTGGTTATTGGTCATTGCAAATTTGTAATTGACACCAAAGTTCCCGTATCTACCAACATATTAACTGCCGGCCCCCTAACAGCGCTGTTATGTACATACGGGGATCAATCCTTCCTCTGAACTAAAGACTTTACCAACTGCAATAGTTGCTCCTGATTGAAGGTTTCTGCAGGGGATCTCTCTTCGGCCGGTTTATACCGCCCCTGTGGCCCTCGCCCTTCACCGCCTCCTCCCTGTGCCCAGCAGCCCTTTGTCTCATGACCCACTCTATTGCAGTTTCTGCACTGCACTCTAACCTTATCTTTCCGTGGTGCCCGACAGTCTGAGCAGCGGTGTCATGGCTTATTGCAGTTAAAACAGAACTCTGCTCTGTCTACAGCTCCCACATATTCTTTTTCTTCCATGGTGGCTGTTATGTATACAACCCTAGGTAACCTGTATTACACCGCCACCAGAGGGCATACCCGTTGGAGGCCAAAGGGATCCCAGCATCCCTTGGGAGCACTGTTTATAAGCAGGCATCCCATGCTGTACCAACACTCTGCAGTTTGAATAAAGGAGCTAAGGTCACACTTACTCATGTCTACAGTACTCAGTTACATTACTTTATTATGAGCTGAACAGCGGCCACCTTTGCCCTCTGCTGGTTGTCTACTTCAGTGGCCCACCGCATGAGTTCGTCATAACCTTGCACAGTGACTAACGGGCTTTTAACAATACGTGGTGTGTGCTGCTGAGCCCATTGTTAAACATTTTTAAGAAAGCTGCATTATTTCTGTTGGGCTGGGCGATCCCGAAGTATGCTGGAAAGCTAGTGTATTTCCTTTCACATAGAAACATTGAAAATAGGTGCAGGAGTAGGCCATTCGGCCCTTCGAGCCTGCACCACCATTCAATAAGATCATGACTGATCATTCACCTCACTACCCCTTTCCTACTTTATCTCCATACCCCTTGATCCCTTTAGCCGAAAGTGCCATATCGAACTCCCTCTTAAATATATCCAATGAACTGGCATCAACAACTCTCTGCGGCAGGGAATTCCACAGGTTAACAACTCTCTGAGTGAAGAAGTTTTCCCTCATCAGTCCTAAATGGCCTACCCCTTATCCTTAGACTGTTTCCCCTGGTTCTGGACTTCCCCAACATCGGGAACATCCTTCCCGCGTCTAACCTGTCCAGTCCGGTCAGAATTTTATATGTTTCTATGAGATCCCCTCTCATCCTTATACAGGGAGCCCATCGACTCACTCCACTGTTGTACAGAGAGCCCACTGACTCACTCCACTGTTGTACAGAGAGCCCACTGACACACCCCCCTGTTATACAGGAAGCCCACTGACTCACTCCCCTGTTATACAGGGAGCCCACTGATTCAATCCTCTGTTATACAGGGAGCCCACTGACTCACTCCCCTGTTATACAGAGAGCCCACTAGCTCACTCCCCTGTTATACAGGGAACCCACTGACTCACTCCCCTCTTATACAGAGAGCCCAGTGACTCACTCCCCTGTTATACAGAGAGCCCACTGGCTCACTCCCCTGTTATACAGGGAGCCCACTGACTCAATCCCCTGTTATACAGAGAGCCCACTGACTCACTCCCCTATCGGAAAGATAGACAAGAAGGGAAAAGAGGTGGGGTAGCTCTGTTAATAAAGGATGATATCAGGGCAGTTGTGAGAGACGATATTGGCTCGAATGAACAAAATGTTGAATCATTGTGGGTGGAGATTAGAGATAGTAAGGGGAAAAAGTCACTGGTGGGCGTATTTTATAGGCCCCCAAATAATAACTTCACGGTGGGGCGGGCAATAATCAAGGGAATAATGGAGGCAAGTGAAAAAGGAACGGCAGTAATCATGGGGGATTTTAACCTACATATCGATTGGTCAAATCAAATCGCACGGGGTAGCCTTGAGGAGGAATTCATAGAATGCATGCGGGATTGTTTCTTAGAACAGTATGTTACAGAACCTACAAGGGAGCAAGCTATCTTAGATCTGGTCCTGTGTAATGAGACAGGAATAATAAACGATCTCCTAGTAAAAGATCCTCTCGGAATGAGTGATCACAGTATGGTTGAATTTGTAATACAGATTGAGGGTGAGGAAGTAGTGTCTCAAACGAGGTACTATGCTTAAACAAAGGGGACTACAGTGGGATGAGGGCAGAGTTGGCTAAAGTAGACTGGAAACACAGACTAAACGATGGCACAATTGAGGAACAGTGGAGGACTTTTAAGGAGCTCCTTCATAGTGCTCAACAAAAATATATTCCAGTGAAAAAGAAGAGCGGTAAGAGAAAGGATAACCAGCCGTGGATAACCAAGGAAATAAAGGAGAGTATCAAATTAGAAACCAATGCGTATAAGTTGGCCAAGGTTAGTGGGAAACTAGCAGATTGGGAAAATTTTAAACGACAGCAAAGAATGACGAAGAAAGCAATAAAGAAAGGAAAGCTAGATTATGAAGGTAAACTTGCACAAAACATAAAAACAGATAGTAAAAGCTTTTACAGATATATAAAACGGAAAAGAGTGACTAAAGTAAATGTTGGTCCCTTCGAAGATGAGTAGGGGGATTTAATAATGGGAAATATGGAAATGGCTGAGATCTTGAAACAATTATTTTGCTTCGGTCTTCACAGTGGAAGACACAAAAACCATGCCAAAAATTGCTGGTCACAGGAATGTGGGAAGGGAGGACCTTGAGACAATCACTATTACTAGGGGGGTAGTGCTGGACAGGCTAATGGGACTCAAGGTAGACAAGTCCCCTGGTCCTGATGAAATGCATCCCGGGGTATTAAAAGAGATGGCGGTAGTTATAGCAGATGCATTCGTTATAATCTACCAAAATTCTCTGGACTCTGGGAGGTACCAGCCGATTGGAAAGCAGCTAATGTAACGCCTCTGTTTAAAAAAAGGGGGCAGACAAAAGGCAGGTAACTATAGGTAATGGTTAGTTTAACACCTGTAGTGGGGAAAATGCTTGAAACTATCATTAACGAAGAAATAGCGGGACATCTCGATAGGAATAGTGCAATCAAGCAGACGCAGCATGGATTCATGAAGGGGAAATCATGTTTAACTAATTTACTGGAATTCTTTGAGGATATAACGAGCATGGTGGACAGAGGTGTACCGATGGATGTGGTGTATTTAGATTTCCAAAAGGCATTCGATAAGGTGCCACACAAAAGGTTACTGCAGAAGATAAAGGTACGTGGAGTCAGAGGAAATGTATTAGCATGATAGAGAATTGGCTGGCTAACAGAAAGCAGAGAGTCGGGATAAATGGGTCCTTTTCGGGTTGGAAATCGGTGGTTAGTGGTGTGCCACAGGGATAGGTGCTGGGACCACAACTGTTTACAATATACATAGATGACCTGGAAGAGGGGACAGAGTGCAGTGTAACAACATTTGCAGATGACACAAAGATTAGTGGGAAAGCGGGTTGTGTCGAGGACACAGAGAGGCTGCAAAGAGATTTAGATAGGTTAAGCGAATGGGCTAAGGTTTGGCAGATGGAATACAATGTCGGAAAATGTGAGGTCATCCACCTTGGAAAAAAAAACAGTAAAAGGGAATATTATTTGAATGGGGAGAAATTACAACGTGCTGCGGTGCAGAAGGACCTGGGGGTCCTTGTGCATGAAACTCTTTTGAGTTTACCTGAAAATAACATAAACATTAAACCGTGCCACCCGCCTGGGTGACACAGCTGACATTTTCAAGGCCCTTTTTTTTTTCCTTTTTTTTTGGTTTTTTTTTTGGGGGCGCTAAAATCAAATTTTTTCCAGTGCCCCCTATAAAAGGGGAGGGGGACACTAAAAGCACCGACAATTAAAACAAATTAAACTTTAAAACGTAAAATCAAATTAAAATTTGGTTGCCGGGCGTGATGATGCACTCCAGTCCCTCCGGTGCCCACCTCTCGCGGAAGGCCGCGAGCGTACCGGTGGACACCGCGTGCTCCATCTCCAAGGACACCCTGGACCGGATGTAAGAGCGGAAGAGAGGCAGGCAGTCAGGTTGAACGACCCCCTCGACCGCCCGCTGCCTGGACCGGCTGATGGCACCCTTGGCCGTGCCCAGGAGCAGTCCTACGAGGAGGCCTTCGGACCTACCCGCTCCCCTCCACACAGGATGCCCAAAGATCAGGAGAGTGGGACTGAAGTGCAGCCAGAATTTCAGGAGCAGCCCCTTCAAATAATAAAACAGGGGCTGCAACCTTGTGCATTCCATAAAAACATGGAACAGGGACTCTTCCAGACCGCAGAAATTGCAGGCGGCCTGGGAGTCCGTGAACCGGCTTAAAAATTTATTGCACGGCACTGCTCCGTGCACCACCCTCCAGGCCAAGTCCCCGATGAATAGTGGGAGGACCCCTGCGTAGAGTGCCCTCCATCGGGGACCCCCGCCTCCTCCGGACGGCAAGATGGTACGCCATGGCGTGTCCGGACGGCTGGCGAGGATGGCAAAGTTGAGGGTGTGCAGGAGCAGCCCGTACAGGAAACCCCTCCGCGCGGAACTGAAAGGCACAGAGGGGATTTCCCCGAGGCGGCTCAAGTTGTGAGGCGCCGGCCCCCGAGGGAGGTTCCGGGGTTTGGCGCCAATGAGGAATTCCGTCCGGACGGGGGTCAGTTCGGACGGGATCTCCCCACGTGCTTGAGCCTCCTCGATGCACCTAACGGAGTCAGGGCCCAGAGCTGTTTTTAGCGACTAGATGGCATCGGCCACGTGGCAGACGTTGGCAGAATTTAGGCGCCGCGCCAGAGTGTCTGGCGCCATCCAGCCCGCTCCTCCGCCATCGAGCAGGTCCCTGACCCTGGTCACCTCACCAGCCACAGCCCTCTCTTCCGACCGCTACATAAAACCTCGGCCGTGGAGGTATGGATTCCCGAGCAACGGTTCCTGCAGGACAGCCGCCACTCCAGCCGGCGGAGAGCTGCGCTTGGTGGAGACTTTGTTCCAGACCCTGATGAGTTCCCTGTAAAAGACAGGCAGCTCCCGGAGGGCGGTCCTGGCACCCCCCAAGTTCACAAACAGGAGCTGCGTGTCATAATTGAGGTCGCGCTGCTGGCGGAAGAAATACCTCGCCAGAGCGCACCACCTAGGAGGGGGCTCGACGTAAAGGTATCTCTGCAGGGTCTGAAGACGGAAAGTCGCGAGCTGGGCGCTGACGCACACCAACGACTGACCGCCCTCCTCAAGCGGGAGACTCAAGACCGCGGCAGAGACCCAGTGCTTCCTGTTGTTCCAGAAGAAGTCCACCAGCTTCTTCTGTATCTTGGCGACAAACGCAGGGGGAGGGGTCAAAGTGACCAGCCGGTACCACAACATTGCGGCCACCAGCTGGTTTATGACTAGCGCTCGACCCCTGTTGGACAGCACTCTGAGCAGTCCTGTCCAGCGCCCTAGGCGAGCGGTGACCTTGGCCTCCAGCTCCTGCCAGTTCGCCGGCCAGGCTCCCTCGTCGGGGCTAAGGTAGACTCCCAGATAGAGGAGATGGGTCGTGCTCCAGGCAAAAAGCCTGAGCTCCTCCGGCAGGGAATCCACCCGCCACTGACCCACCAGGAGTCCGGAACATTTCTCCCAGTTGATCCTGGCGGAGGACGCGGCCGAGTAAATCTCCTGGCACTCACGCATCCTCCGCAGGTCAGCGGGATCCTCTACCGCGAGGAGCACGTCATCGGCGTAAGCCGAGAGGACGACCTCCACGCCCGGCCCTTGCAGAGCCAGTCCCGTCAACCTCGTCCGCAAGAGGCGCAGGAAAGGCTCCACGCAAACGGCATATAACTGGCCGGACATGGGGCATCCCTGGCGCACCCCTCTCCTAAAGCGAAGGGGCGCCGTCAAGGACCCGTTAACCTTAATCAGACACTTCGCGGCGGCGTACAAAAGTCGGATCCGGGCGACGAAATGCGTCCCGAACCCGAAAGCGCGCAGAGTTCCGAGCAGATAGTCGTGATCCACCCTGTCGAACGCCTTCTCTTGGTCGAGGGATAGGAAGGCGACCGACAGACCAGCCTCCTGGGAACAATGGATGAGGTCCCGGACCAGATGGATGTTATCGTGGATTGTCCGGCCCGGGACCGTGTAGGACTGGTCGGGGTGGATCATGTGGTCCAGCACGGCACCAAGGCAAGCAGACATCGCCCTGGCGAAGATTTTGTAGTCCGTGCTGAGGAGGGAGACCGAGCGCCAGTTCTTAAGGAGGCGGAGATCGCCCTTCTTAGGCAGCAGGACGATGACTGCCCTGCGCCAAGAGAGGGGCATCTCCCCGGTCGCCAGACTTTCCCCCAGGACCCGCGCGTAGTCGCCCCCCAGGACGTGCCAGAACGCCCTGTGGAACTCCACGGTCAGCCCGTCCAGCCCCGGGGATTTTCCCCTCGAGAGCCGGTCGAGGGCACCGGTCAGCTCCGCCATGCTTAGCGGAGCTTCCAGATTTTTGGCGCCCTCCGGGCTGACCTTCGGCAGGTCCTCCCACAAAACTCTACACGTTTCCTCGCTGGACGGATCCGGAGAGAACAGAGCCCCGTAATATTCACGGGCCCTGTTGTTGACGCCCTCCGGATCCGAGACGAGAGAGCCGTCGTTGGCCAGCAGCGTCAAGAGCTGCTTACGGACACTCTGCCTTTTTTCCAGCGAGTAGAAGAAGGGGGAGCCGCGGTCCAGATCCCGCAGGAACCGGATCCGCGACCTCACGAACGCGCCTCGGGACCCGACGAGCTGCAGGTCCTTCAGCGCGGCCTTCTTCGCTTCGTACACCGTCCGCAGGGCCGGGTCTTGGACGACTTGACCGAGACGGGCTTCCAGGTCGAGCACCTCTTTTTCTAGTCGCCCGACTCTGGCCGCCCGCCTCTTGGTCGACCCCCTCGCGTACTCTTGACAGAAGACGCGGACGTGAGCCTTGCCCACGTCCCACCATAGCCTCAAGGAGGGGAAGCCCCCCTGCTTCCTTCTCCAGTCGGACCAGAATCGACGGAACGAGTCCTGGAACCGCACGTCCTCCAGCAGCCGGTTGTTAAAGTGCCAGTACGCGGACCCCGTCCTCGCGCGGAGCGAAGCGAGCTCCGCCCACACCAGGTGGTGGTCCGAACACGGCACCGGCCGCATGGAGGCCGCCGGGACGCAGGAAACGTACGCCCGAGACACGTAAAGGCAGTCGACTCTAGACCATCCTACTCCAGGCCTCACCCAAGTAAAGGCGCTGGAGTCGGGGTGGAGATTTCACCAGACGTCCACCAAGTCGAAGGACCTGACCAGGCCCCTCAACTTCTCCATCGCCGTCATGCACTGCGGGGCACCGGAGCGGTCCCTCGCCTCGAGGGTGCAGTTAAAATCCCCCCCGAGGACAATGCAGTCGCCGACGTCGACGGAGCCAAGAAGAGTGGACACCTCTTCAAAGAAGCGCGTTTGCTGCGGGCCGGGCTGAGGGGCGTACACGTTCACGAGATGGAGCGGCACGTCCCACAGGCGAACCGTTACGTGCAGCAAGCGGCCTGGCACGGGCTCCTCGACCCCCAAGATCTCCGGCTGAAAATGCGGGCCCAGCAAGATGGCCACCCCACTCGAAATGGCGGTGAGGTGGCTCATGCGGACCTCTCCTTGCCATTCCAGGAGCCACGTGGCTTCGTCTCCCGGAACGGTGTGGGTTTCTTGCAGGAAGCACACCGCATATTTCCCCTCCCGCAGGAGCGAAAAATTGTCAAATCTACGGCGTGCCCCTTTGCCGCCGTTGATGTTGAGGCTGGCTATGGTTATCTTCATGGCAAAAGCATAGTGCAACCTCTACCTTAACCGATTGTGGGGGGGGGAGCGGAGTCTTTTGTTGAACTCCGCTCCCTCCGCAGCCCAGCGAGGAGTCCCTCGAGCTCGCGCAGCTCAAGGTGTTGCGCCTTTGTCAAGGGCCCGCCCGCGGCCAAGGTTTTAACGGCGGCGCGGACGGACCACTTGATCAGCTCTGGCTCGGACCATTTTTCCAGGGCCAGTCGGGCTTGGTTGCAGTGACCCCGGCTCTGGGCCAAAAAGTCCCGGAGTTCCTTTGCAGGAATGAGGATGGTCTCGGCGGCGGCCGCGAGCAGATCCACCGCCTCGCTGCCGGTGGTCTCTAGGTCTTCACCCGCGTCCCCCACCGAGTCCCCGTCCTCCTCCGGGAGGTGGCCGCCAGCAGCCGGCCCATCGACCGCACAAGGTACGGCAAATGAACCGGCCGCTCCAACCGGCCCTGGCTCTGCCCCGATCCCACCCCCAGGATCGTCGGCAGAGGAGTCCCCACTGGGCTCTTTTAAAAATGGTGCTGGGTCGGGAAATGACAGCGGAAGGGGTTCCTCCTCCACCCCAGGAACCGGGGAACAAGGAGAGACTCGGCCATAGGAAATCCCCAGGCTCCCCAAGTGCACCAGCTCCAAAGTAAGGGGCGAGGGTGGGTGTTCCTCCCCCTCCCCGCTGCCACCCCCCGGCCCAGCATCTACAGTTTCATTAAAATCAATCATTTGTGTTTCTGCCGGGTCGAGCGACTCCCGGGGGAAGTTGATTAATAGCTGGGCGGGCTCAGGTTCGGCCTTTTCGGCCCCGCCCGCCTCAGTCCCCGGGACGCCCGACCCGGCGGCAATGCATTCCTCCGCGATCCCCACGCCCCCCACGACAGGCAGATCTTCCACGCCATCCCCGGGAGGCAGAGGCTGGGCAGCCTCGAATGTCTCACCCCCCCCCCCCGGGGACAGACTCCTCTCGCCTACAGCGCAGCTTGGGGGCGCTGGTTGGGGACGCGGGACACGCGGCGGGCACCGACTCCTCCGCGGAGGGATGTTGTTCCCCCTCCGCCTCATCGGAGCCGCGCCTCCTTTTGTTCCTGGGGGCGCGCGGAGGCAGGGAGACTTCCATGTCTGCCGAGGCCTCCCGCTCCGCCCCCCCCTTTTCCTTTTCTTGCCCGTGCCCGGGCCCCTCTGTGGTGTTGTTCAAGGGCTCGGGCACGGGCTCGGGGCACCCCGCGCTCGCCGATGACTGGGTTGGGCCGAGCGCGGTAAACAAATTGTCTGGCGCACCGAGGGGACCCGCCTCTGGATGTTTTGCCTTCCCTCGCGCCTTCCTTCCAATCGGATGCTCTTCCTCCCCCCCGCCGGAGGCCGTAATAGCAAGGGCCCCCGGCGATGCCCGCGCACCCATGGCTCCCGGCACGCGGACGCAACTAGGGGGAGGGGTGGCGGCGGCGCCAGCCTTGGCCGCCTTCGGTGGTTTGGCGGCCTTGGAGGCGGGGCAGTTCTTGCGAATGTGCCCCACCTCTCTGCAGGCATGGCACCGCACGCCGTCCGACGTCCAGAAGACTCGGTAGGCAGTCCCCTCGTGCACCACATTAAAAGACCCCTCCGTCGTCTCCTCCCGCGCCAGCCGGACAAAGAGCTGGCGGCGGAAGGAGAACACGTGGGGCCGAGCGGTATGGGGTTGATCCCCGACCTTACCTCCCCCAGTTGTTGTAGGTGAGGGAGGAGGAGCCCAGCGGGAACAAAGGGCGGGACGTTCGACACGATAACCCTCTGCGCGGTGGCCTCGAGGGGATCCACCGGCAGGAACGTCCCGCCCACCGTGAGCCCCCTTTCGAGGGCCAGGGACACCGCCCGCTCCGACCCCAGGAAGAACACAGCCTTCCCAGACATCTTGGAGGCTGCGACAATGGCCGAGGGGCCGACTACCCCAGCCATCGCCCGCACGCACTCCTCGATGGTCATTGTGGGGTGAGTGTAGCTCTTGACCCCGTGTTTTTTTGTGATTAATCTGAATGGTGGCAGGGCAGCGGGTGGCGCAGGAGGTGCCGTGGAAGCGGTTGCCACCTGCGCATATGTCCTTGCTGGCCCTGCCACCGGCGTGGATGGGGTCGCCATCACGGGGTCCCTTTAAGGGCTACACCCACCCCAAAGTCACAGGCCTTAATGGTCTTTATTGGCCTCTTGTATATTGACTGAGCAGAGGAGCCCTTAATGAGGCACACCTCTCCCCTAGTTGGCAATTGGGGAGGGGCCTTGCTCCCTCTGCTCAGTTGTCTTAATTGTTTTATCTTTTTTTTTAAATTAGAAGAAAGGGGTCTCAGAGAGAGAGGGGAGAAACAGAGTAACAGAGAAAGAGAGAGGGGGGTGGGAAGGCGGGGGGGGAACTGCGAGGGCAGGTCTCCCCTCGCAGCTGTGGGTGGGTGCAATCCCAGATGGCAAAACACAAAGTCTTTGGGGTGGTCTTCAGATGAGGGGAGAAGATGTCTTCACCTGGGGCAGCTAGAGCCACCAGGCACACACTCCTAACGATGTTTAATAGGGTGATTAAGAAAAATCTTCAGCCTGGTAGCTCCAGCTATCCCAGGCTAGGCAATTGGGGGGGTTCAGTTGTGTGTGGGGCCTAGTTGTAGCAAGGCCCCCACACACACTTCCACACACACACACACCCCCCGCGATGTTCCGGCCCTCAGTGGTCTTCTTTCCTCCCCCCACCGATTCAACAAAGTCTTTTTGGGACTGCACCAATACACCCACCTGTTGAATGGTAGAGTCTCCCTCCTTCCACACTGGATGTTGTTGTTGTTGGTCCTTTCCCCCTCTCTCCAACTCTTTGCAGAATGGTAAAATGTTGTTTAAAAGTTTTCTTTTCTCCTCCTCTCCCTCTGGGTGAAAGTTGGTGGTGAAGCCCCTTTCTTCCTTCTCTTCCTGGGCTGGTCTCAGGGCTCTCCAGGCAGGAGCAAAAGTTGATAGCTGCTCCTCTCACTGCTCTCAGCTCCTACTGTGCAGGACACGCCTCCACTGCTCCACAATTGCATGAATCCCAAAAAGTTAGTTTGCAGGTGCAGCAGGTAATCAGGAAGGCGAATGGAATGTTGGCCTTCATTGCGAGAGGGATGGAGTACAAAAGCAGGGAGGTCCTGCTGCAACTGTATAGGGTATTGGTGAGGCCGCAGCTGGAGTACTGCGTGCAGTTTTGGCCACCTTACTTATGGAAGGATATACTAGCTTTGGATGGGGTACAGAGACAATTCACTAGGCTGATTCCGGAGATGAGGGGGTTACCTTATGATGATAGATTGAGTAGACTGTGTCTTTACTCGTTGGAGTTCAGAAGGATGAGGGGTGATCTTATAGAAACATTTAAAATAATGAAAGGGATAAACAAGATCGAGGCAGAGGTTGTTTCCACTGGTCGGGGAGACTAGAACTATGGGGCACAGCCTCAAAATATGGGGGAGCCAATTTAAAACCGAGTTGAGAAGGAATTTCTTCTCCCAGAGGGTTACGAATCTGTGGAATTCTCTGCCCAAGGAAATAGTTGAGGCTAGCTCATTGAATGTATTCAAGTCACAGATAGATAGATTATCAACCAATAAGGGAATTAAGGGTTACAGGGAGCGGGCGGGTAAGTGGAGCTGAGTCCACGGCCAGATCAGCCATGATCTTGTTGAATGGCGGAGCAGGCTCGAGGGGCTAGATGGCCTACTCCTGTTCCTAATTCTTATGTTCTTATACAGGGTGCCCACTGACTCACTCCCCTGTTTTACAAGGAGCCTACTGACTCACTCCCCTGTTATACAGGGAGCCCACTGACTCATTCCTCTGTTATACAGGGAGCCCACTGACTCACTCCTCTGTTATACAGAGAACCCACTGACTCACTCCTCTGTTATACAGGGAGCCCACTGACTCATTCCTCTGTTATACAGGGAGCCCACTGACTCACTCCCCTGTTACACAGGGAGCCCACTGACTCACTCCCCTGTTATACAGAGAGCCCACTGACTCACTCCCCTGTTTTACAAGGAGCCCACTGACTCACTCCCCTGTTATACAGGGAGCCCACTGACTCACTCCTCTGTTATACAGGGAGCCCACTGACTCACTCCCCTGTTATACAGGGAGCCCACTGACTCACTCCCCTGTTATACAGGGAGCCCACTGACTCACTCCTCTGTTATACAGAGAGCCCACTGACTCACTCCCCTGTTATACAGGGAGCCCACTGACTCACTCCGCTGTTATACAGGGAGCCCACTGACTCACTCCCCTGTTATACAGGTAGCCCACTGACTCACTCCTCTGTTATACAGAGAGCCCACTGACTCACTCCCCTGTTATACAGAGAGCCCACTGACTCACTCCCCTGTTATACAGGGAGCCCACTGACTCACTCCGCTGTTATACAGAGAGCCCACGGACTCACTCCTCTGTTATACAGGGAGCCCACTGACTCACTCCCCTGTTATACAGAGAGCCCACTGACTCACTCCCCTGTTATACAGGGAGCCCACTGACTCGTTCCCCTTCTGATAATCACCCAGTGCATTCCCTTCGTGCCTTTGCCGCTGTTAGTGTTCCGACGAGATGCTTCCCCAGTGGCTGCAACATGGGAGGTGGAAGGCTGCTAACCTACTGAGGAGGCTGCAGATGGCCATGGAGGCTGGCCTCAAGTAACTCTGGGCCTACAAGCTCCGGGCTCAGACTGTGCCTTCTTGGCCTGGGCTGCAGCTGTCTGTGTTGGCTGGCTGACGGTCAACAGCAAGGGCACTGGCAGAGCAGCATGGGTGAGAATAGAAATGCTGTTATCCTGAGAGAGGACAGCAGGTGCCTGCTCCATGGAACCACTGACACTCTCCCGGGGCACCATCCTACCAATCTGTTGGAGAACAGATGGATGGACTGCTGTGACGCCCCGCTAGTCCCTTTAAACACTGGTATCCCATCATTTTCATCATAGGCAGTCCCTCGGAATCGAGAAAGACTTGTTTCCACTCTTAAAATGAGTCCTTAGGTGGCTGAGCAGTCCATTACGAGAATCACAGTCTCTGTCACGGGTGGGACAGAGAGTGGTTGAAGGAAAGGAAGGGTGGGACTGGTTTGCCGCACGGTCCTTCCGCTGCCTGCGCTTGGTTTCTGCCTGCTCTCGGCGACGAGACTCGAGGTGCTCAGCGCCCTCTCGGATGCACTTCCTCCACTTAGGGCAGTCTTTGGCCAGGGACTCCCGGGTGTCGTTGGGGATGTTGCATTTTATCAGGGAGGCTTTGAGGGTGTCCTTGTAATGTTTCCTTTGCCCACCTTTGGCTCGTTTGCCATGGATGAGTTCCAAGTAGAGCACTTGCTTTGGGAGTCTTGTGTCTGGCATGCGAACAATGTGGCCTGCCCAGCGGAACTGATCAAGTGTGGTCAGTGCTTCAATGCTGGGGATGTTGGCCTGGACGAGGACGCTAACGTTGGTGCGTCTGTCCTCCCAGGGAATTTGTAGGATCTTGCGGAGACATCCAGAGCCATGATGGCAGCAGTCTGAGCTTCCCCTGCTGCCCTCGGACGTTGGGTGGCTGCTGCGTGTGCTGCAATGGATTCCACAAGTCTGCTGATGGCGGTGTGTGCCCGATCCAGGTTGGAAAGAATGGGCTCTAAGCTCTGCGTACAGACCTGTGCCAAGTGGTGCTGGACTCCTCCATGCTGCTTGATATGGAATGCAGCTTTTCTGTGGTTGTGTATACTGATGGTGTATAGTGGTTGTGTATACTGATCGTGTATAGTGGTTGTGTATCGTGTGGTTGTGTATACTGATGGTGTGTAGTGGTTGTGTATAGTGTGGTTGTGTATACTGATGGTGTATAGTGGTTGTGTATAGTGGTTGTGTATAGTGGTTGTGTATACTGATCGTGTATAGTGGTTGTGCATACTGATCGTGTATAGTGGTTGTGTATACTGATCGTGTATAGTGGTTGTGTATAGTGGTTGTGTATACTGATGGTGTATAGTGGTTGTGTATACTGATGGTGTATAGTGGTTGTGTATACTGATGGTGTATAGTGGTTGTGTATACTGATCGTGTATAGTGGTTGTGTATAGTGGTTGTGTATAGTGTGGTTGTGTATACTGATGGTGTATAGTGGTTGTGTATAGTGGTTGTGTATACTGATGGTGTATAGTGGTTGTGTATAGTGGTTGTGTATACTGATGGTGTATAGTGGTTGTGTATACTGATGGTGTATAGTGGTCGTGTATGGTGGTTGTGTATACTGGTTGTGTATACTGATGGTGTATAGTGGTTGTGTATATTGATCGGCCGCCTTCTGTTGCCTGGCCCATCGAAGTCATCATCTCAGTCCTCTGCAACAGAACGAGTGTGTGAGCTGGCGTCTGCCCTATCCTTTCCTCCTGCCCTGCCTCCTGCGCACTCGTGCCCAATGTCTCGCCGTGTGCAGATCCTCCCCCTATCCTGGCCTCCAAAATATGCACAGTGTCAATATCTCAGCTGGTGGCTGCGAGTATGAAAGCGAGTGATGGTTCTGTACATTGTCACTGTCCTCTTCCGCTTTCTCCACTGACTGGGCAAGTTCCAGTTCTTGGGGGATCTGAAATGAAAACGGGACAAGAATTGGGTTGTGGTGAGGGGAGAGGAGAAAGTGAAAAGTGTGTGCTTACACCGTCAGCAGCTCCTCAGTCACAAGAGATTGAGGGATGAGAGAAAGTGTGTGTTTGCACCATCAGCAGCTCCTCAGTCACAAGAGATTAAGGGATGAGAGAAATGTGTGCTTACACCATCAGCAGCTTCTCAGTCACAAGAGATTGAGGGATGAGAGAAGAAGGATTAAGTATGCAGATACCCTCATCATCGATTGTTTCAGCGCCGCCAGTGGCCACGGCCCTTCCCATGACGACCAGCACTGTCTCCTCCATGGGGTTAAAACATGGAGGCACGCTTGTCCTCCTCCAGTCTTTCCTGCTGCCTGCTGTTATGTGCCATCTTCCTGCAGGAAAGAGGGAAGTGTGTCAGTGAATGTCCTGCAATATTTTTGGATGATGTCGCTATCATGGTTGAATAGCTGCCAGTGTATGTGAGTTGTGTGTGTGTGTGTGTGTGAGGCTTGCAGTAGAGCTAAGTGTGTGGGGGTGAGGTAAATCACATGAATAGCAGGGTTGATGGCGATTGTTGGTAAGTGATTGATGGGGGTGTGGTGAATTGAGCAATGGATGAGGCTAGTGGTGCACATGGCAGGATATGCTGTTTGAAGGTGAACTTACTGACCTCTTGACACATCGTGTCAGATCATTAAACTTGTTCCTGCACTGCATCCATGTTTAAGGAGCAGCACTCCTACCTTTGATCTCCACTGCTATTTCTTCCCACCTCCTCTTGAGCATGTGTCTATTGGGTCTCCTGCCACCACCCCTCCCCCCCTCCGCAGATTCAGGAAATCTCTCCCAACATTCCATCTCTTCCAGCGCATTATCAAAAAACCTTGGTGCATGCTCTCTACCATGGTCAGCCATTGTTCACTCTGTCACAGGACAGATTCACTTCTAAAACTACTCCCAGTCCCTGTTGCAGCCACAATGCACCTCCCCTTTAATAGGTGCAGGCTGCCTTTAGGTTGCGCAAGGCACTTGCGATATTGGGCCCCCTGCTGATGCGTGCAGCCAATGAACGGTGCAGAGCATGCTAGCTGCACGCAGCAATCGTTTAAAACAGCAGGCAGCACGAATTTGATGTGCTGCCTTCACCGTGGGTTAATCAGTGATTGACACGTGACCGACAGCTTGCTCAAAGAGGTCCACTTTAAGGAGTAGAGTGAGGTAGAGAGGTGTAGGGGTTTAGGGAGGGGATTTCAGAGGGAGGAGTGAGGCCATGGAGAGAATTGAACATGGGAATGACCATTTTAAAATGGAGGCATGGCTGGACCAGGAGCACAGGGGTGATGTGTGAACGGAACTTGGTGCGAGTTGGGACAGGGGCAGCAGAGTTTTGGAGGAGTAGATGTTTATGGAGGGTGGAAGATGGGAGACCAGCCAGGAGAGCATTGGAATAGTCAAGTCTGGAGGTAACAAAAGCATGGGTGAGGGCTTCAGCAGCAGATGGTCTGCACGTGAAGGGGGTCAGTTCAAAACTGATTTGCAGAAACCGTATTTCAGTGAGTGAGTGGTCAATCTATGGAACAGACTGTGGAGATAGTGGAAGCAGTCAGTATTGATTCAATAAAATGAAAATCAGATAGATTTCTTTGAGAAAATAATATTTTGGGATACAGTGTATGAGTAATTTGAGACATGATGTGTGGTGAGTGTAGTGTGCTTGGGAGAAACAGGCAACTTTCATAGAATCATAGAATGGTTACAGCACAGAAAGAGGCCATTGGGCCTGTCGAGCTCGTGCTGGCTCTCTGCAACGGCAATTCAGCTAATCACACGCCCCAATCCCTTTTCCCATAGCTCTGCAATTTTTTTTCCTTCAGGTACTTATCGAATTCCCTTTTGAAAGCCACGATTGAATCTGCCTCCACCACCCTCTCAGGCCGTACGTTCCAGATCCCAACCACCTGCGGTGTAGAAAAAAAATATTTCCTCATGTCGTCTTTGGTTGCCAATCACCTTAAAATGGTGTCCTCTGCTTCTCAACCTTTCCACCAATGGGAACAGTCTCTCTCTGTCTACTCTGTCTAGACCCCTCGTGATTGTGAACACCTCGATCAAATCTCCTCTCAGCCTTCTCTGCTCCAAGGAGAACAACCCCAGCTTCTCCAGTCTATCTACGTAACTGAAGTCCCTCATCCCTGAAACCATTCTCGTAAATCTTTTCCGCACCCTCTCCAAGGCCTTCACATCTTCCTAAAGTGTGGTGCCCAGAATTGGACACAATACTCCGGTTGAGGACGAACCAGTGTTTTATAAAGGTTTGTCAGAACTTCCTTGCTTTTGTACTCTATGCCTCTATTTACACACACAATCTGCAAAGGGATATAGACAGGCGAAGTGAGTGGGTAAAAATGTGGCAGATAGAGTAAAATGTGGGAAAATGTGAGGTTATCCACTTTGGCAGAAATAATAGAAAAGCAAATTATAATTTAAATGGAGAAAAATTACAAAGTACAGAGGGACCTGGGGGTCCTTGTGCATGAAACAGGAAAAGTTAGTATGCAGTTACAGCAAGTAATCAGGAAGGCAAATGGAATGTTGGCCTTTATTGCAAGGGGGATAGAGTATAAAAGCAGAGAAGTCCTGCTACAACTGTGCAGGGTATTGGTGAGACCACACCTGGAGTACTGCGTACAGTTTTGGTCTCTGTATTTCAGGAAGGATATACTTGCATTGGAGGCTGTTCAGAGAAGGTTCACTAGGTTTATTTCGGAGATGAGGGGGTTGACATATAAAGGTAGGTTGAGCCAAAACACATTGGAGTTCAAAAGAATGAGAGATGATCTTATCAGAACATATAAGATAATGAGGGGGCTCGACAAGGTGGATGCAGAGAGAATATTTTCACTCATAGGGGAAACTAAAACTCGGGGACATAGTCTTAGAATAAGGGGCCGCCCATTTAAAACTGAGGTGAGGAGGAATTTCTTCTCTGAGGGTTGTAAATCTGTGGAATTCTCTGCCCCAGAGAGCTGTAGAGGCTGGGTCATTGAATATATTTAAGACGGAGATAGACAGATTTTTGAGCGATAAGGGAATAAAGGGTTATGGGGAACGAGCAGAGAAGTGGAGCTGAGTCCATGATCAGACCAGCCATGATCTTATTGAATGGCGGAGCAGGCTTGAGGGGCCTGGTGCCCTACTCCTGCTCCTATTTCTTATGTTTTTATGAAGCCCAGGATCCTGTATGCTTTTTTAACCACTTTCTCAACCTGCCCGGCCACCTTCAATGATTTGTGCCCAGATCTCTCTGTTCATGCACCCCCTTTAGAATTGTACCCTTTAGTTTATATGTCCCCGCCTCGTTCTTCCTACCAATATGTATCCCTTCGCACTTTTCTGCGTTAAATTTCATCTGCCACGTGTCCACCCATTCCCCCAGCCTGTCTGTCTTCCCGAAGTCTTATCACTAACCTCCTCACTGTTCACCATACTTCCAAGTTTTGTGTCTTCTGCAAATTTTGAAATAGTGCCCTGTACACCCAAGGCCAAGTCATTTATATATATATCAAAACGAGCAGTGATCCCAGTACCGAGCCCTGGGGAACACCACTGTATACCTTCCTCCAGTCCGAGAAACAACCCTTCACCACTACATTCATTCTCCACTCCCACTCTGATCTCTCCATCCTCGACTTCTTACACTGTTCCAATGAAGCACAAGTTAAGCTTGAGGAACTGTCGGACTTTTTCCGATGAGTTTCGAACACCAAGACTTCTAAGAACACTGAGATTTTCCAATACAATGGACTTTATTAAAAAGATTAAAAATGACTATAAGTTCCAAGTTCAACACTACCGGCTACAGGTTTTAAAATTAAACCGAACTACAAATTCTTCTAGCTTCCCAATTTCAGATTCAACCTTTTGCAATATCTATGCCTCTAGTTAGCCAGTTACGTACAACTAAAATAAATTCTCCTTTGCAATATATATGCCTCTAAGTTAACCAGTTACACACACTTAAAAACAAATTTAAACTTTGTATATGCACTAAGTTAACTAGTTATGCACAATTTTTCTCAGCAATAACTATGCTCAAACTGGCTCAGTATAATTCAATGGGTGATCAATCCACCTGAATATACCTTCCATGTGTTCAACCGTCCATCTTCCAGCACCTCCCTTCCGGTGTCTTTTTCCAAGCTCCTGTGTTTAATAGTTCAAAAAAATTAGGCCCGGGTAGCAGTCAGATGTCCAGTTGTGTTTGGCCAGAGATAACTTGACCATTTTGCTGATTAGCCAACTCCACTGTCCTTCAACCTGTCTCATCCTGTTTGATGCCTCTTCCTGTTTAATTCCAACCTGCGTGTAGTGTGTCATGCCCAATCCCTGGGGCTACTTTCAAACAACTTGTTTACAGATGATTTTTTTTCTTCTCCTGCAAGCCTTCAGAACACCACCTCATCTTTTGTTTCGGCACTTTACAGCCTTCGGGACTCAACATCGAGTTCAACAATTTCAAACCAGAACCTCTGCCCCTATTTTATTATTTTTTTCTGGGTTTTTTCCCCTTTCCTGCGGCAACTGGTGGTGATTCTGCCATTTACAGACTATCTAGACTCATCTTTTGTTTCTTAACTTGCCCCATAACCATTTCCTTTTGCCTCGCACCATCATCCCTATTATCTCTAATCTCTCCTGCCTCCCACCCTATCACAAACCTCCCCTCCCCCCCCCCCCTTTCCCTGCCCTTACATTTGCATAAACCTGGTACATCGCTAACTTTTTCCAGTTCTGATGCAAGGTTGACTTGAAAAGTTAACTCTGTTTCTTTCTCCACAGATGCTGCCTGACCTGAATATTTCCAGCATTTTCTGTTTTTACGTTCACCACTACTCTCTGTTTCCTGTCACTGAGCCAATTTTGTGTCCAGGCTGCTACTGTCCCTTTTATTCCATGGGCTTCAACTTTGCTGACAAGCCTATTTTGTGGCACTTTATCAAACGCCTTCTGGAAGTTCATCGACACCACGTCAATTGCACTGCCCTCATCAATCCCCTCTGGACCTCATCAAAAAAACTCAATCAAGTTAGTTAAATACTTGATAATAGTTGATGGATGTTTTTGTAACTGGAAGGCTGTATCCAGTGGGGTTCCACAGGGCTCAGTGCTGGGTCCCTTACTTTTGTGGTATACATCAATGACTTGGACTTGAATGTTGCGGGTATGATTAAGAAGTTTGCAGATGGCACTAAAATCGGCTGTGTGGTTGATAATGAAGAAGAAAGCTGTGACTGCAGGAAGATATCCATGTACTGCTCAGGTGGGCAGAACAGTGGGTCGATGAGGGCAGTGCAATTGACATGGTGTACATGGATTTCCAAATGACGTTTGATCAAGTGCCACATAATAGGCTTGTCAGCAAAGTTGAAGCCCGTGGAATAAAAGGGACAGTGGCAGCATGGAATTCAATCCGGATAAGTGTGAGGTCATGCATTTGGGGAGTTCTAACAAGGCAAGGGAATACACATTCAATGGTAGGACACTGAGAAGTGTAGAGGAACAAAGGGACCTTGGAGTGCAGGTCCACAGATCCCCGAAGGTAGCAGACCAGGTTGATAAGGTGGTTAAGAAGGCATATGGAATACTTGCCTTTATTAGTCGAGGCATGGAATACAAGAGCAGAGAGGTTGTGCTTGAACTGTATAAATCACTGGTTAGGCCGCAGCTGGAGTACTGCGTTCAGTTCTGGTCACCACATTACAGGAAAGATGTGATTGTACTAGAGAGGGTACAGAGGAGATTTAAGAGAATGTTGCCTGGACTGAGAATTTTGGCTATGAGGAAAGATTGGAGATGCTGGGTTTGTTTTCTTTGGAACAGAAGAGGCTGAGGGGAGACCTGATTGAGGTGTATAAAATTATGTGGGGCCTGGATAGAGTGGATAGCAAGGATCTGTTTCCCTTGGCAGAGGAGTCAACAACCAGGGGGCATAGATTTAAAGTGATTGGGGGGAAGGTTTAAGGGGATTTGAGGGGAAATCTCTTCATTCAGAAAGTGGTGGGGGTCTGGAACTCACTGCCTGAAAGGGTGGTAGAGGCAGAAACCCTCACCATATTTAAACAGTACTTGGATTAAGTGCCGTAACCTACAGGGCTATGGACCAAGAGCTGGAAAGTGGGATTAGCTGGATAGCTCTTGGTCGGCCGGCGAGGACACGATGGGCCGAAATTGCCTCCTTCCGTGCTGTAAATTTCTATAATTCTATGAAACACGATTTGCCTTTAACAAATCCGTGCTGGCTTTCCTTTATTAATCCATACTTATCCAAGTGACTGTTAATTTTGTCCCTGATTATCGTTCTAAAAGCTTCCCCACTACCGAGGTTGCACTGACTGCCCTGTAGTTGCTGGGTTTATCCTTACACCTCTTTTTGAACAAGGGTGTAACATTGGCAATTCTCCAGTTCTCTGGCACCATCCCCATTTCTAAGGAGGATTGGAATGTTATGGCCAGTACCTCCGAGATTTCTTCCTTCACTTTCCTTCACATCCGAGGATGCATCCCATCCGGTTTTTGTGACTTATCTACTTTAAGTCCAGTCAGTCTTTCTAGTATTTCCTCGATCAATTTTTATCCCATCCAGTATCTCAATTATCTTTTCTTTCACAATGACATTGGTAGCATCTTCCTCCTTGTTAAAGACAGAAGTAAATGAGTCATTTAGTACCTCAGCCATGCCCTCTGCCTCCATGTGTAGGTCTCCCCACACCACCTCTTACTACCCGTTTCTTATTTATATGCCTATAGATGACTTTTGGATTTCCTTTTATTTTAGTTATCATTCTATTCTCAATTTCAGATCTTAACCTCTGCCCATATTTTGCCCTGATGGATTTTTTCCCTCTCTTTGTTTCCTGAAGTAGCGGGCAATTATCCTGCCACTTACACCCTATCTAACTAATCTTTTTCTAACTTCTGCTATTACCATCTCAAGTCAGCCCTTCATCCCTTTTGTCTCTCTAATCTCACCTGTCTTCCACCCTGTCACAGACCTTCCCTTTTGTTCTTTCCTCCCCTCCCCCTTTCAGTGCTCCTTCCCAGAATTTGTTCTTTTCGAACACTCACCAGTTCTGACGAAGGGTCATCGACCTGAAACGTTAACTCGGTCTCTCTCCACAGATGCTGCATGACCCGCTGAGATTTCCAGCATTTTCTGATTGTATTATCTCTACTCTATAGTTGTTGCACCTTTCTGTAATTTCCCTGAAAATTTTCTCCTTTATATCTTTCCCACGAGTTGGTGGCCTGTAGAATACACCTAGTAGTGTAATGTCACCTCTACGTTATTTATTAATTCTAAGCAAATAGATTCTGTCCTGGACTCCAGGAAACCTGTCTCTCCAGCACTGTAACATTCTCCTGAACCAATACTGCCACATCACCTCCTATCGTTCCTTCCCTATCTTTCCTGAACACCTTATATCCAGGAATATTTAGCACTCAATTCTGCCATTTTTGAGCCAGGTCTCTGTTATCACCATAATATCATATTCCCATGTGGTTATTTGTGTCCGCAGCTCACAACCTTATTTAGCATCCTCCGTGCATTCACACACATGCACTGTAAACCTGTCTCAGAACTTCTTGCATTCTCTCTTAGTTTGACGCTACCTAAGACTGTACTATTTCATACTCTGGTGCTAACTGTCTCTCCCCATCCTTTGTGCACTTTGTTTCCCCTTTCGAATGCTACGTCCTGGTGCCCAACCCCCTGCTAAATTAGTTTAAACCCTCCCCAATAGCACTAGCAACCCCCCCATCCTGGCAAGGATATTGGTCCCGGCTCGATGAGGTGCAACCTCTCCGGCCTGTACAGGTCCCACCTCCCCCAGAACTGGTCCCAATCAGGAATGCAAAGCCTCCCTCCTGCACCATCTCTCCAGCCATGCATTCATCTGCTCTATCTTCCTATTTCTATACTCACGAGCTCGTGGCACCGGGAGTAATCCGGTGATTACTATATTTGGGGTCTTGCTTTGCACCTCTTGTTCCCAAAGTGCTCCACCACAGGGGGATTCCCTCACCATGTCTGGCTCTGTTGTAGACTCATTGACAGATTGATTGATATGATGAGTCAACAACAGCAAATATCGTATCATGGGACCACCCAGATGGTAGAAGACGAGCTAGATGGACCTTGGATGTCCTGTGTAGCAATTCCTATGTTGGTGTATTATGGAGATGGATATAGGTGGTCTCAGTGATGGTGAGGATATGGGGTCAGAAGCTCAGCTCAGGATCAGATAGGGCAGCGAGGTTGCAAACAGTCCAGTTCAACAGTGTTCAGGGGGTGGGATGATAACCAGGAGGGTCGATGAGGGCAGTGCGTATGATGTAGTGTATATGGACTTTAGCAAAGCTTTTGATAAGGTCCCACATGGCAGACTGGTCACGAAGGCCATGGGATCCAGAGCAAAGTGGCAAGTTGGATCCAAAATTGGCTCAGAGGCAGGAAGCAAAGGGTAATGGTAAATGGGTGTTTTTGTGACTGGAAGGATGTTTGCAGTGGGATTCTGCAGGGCTCAGTGCTGGGTCCTCGCTTTTTGTGGTATCCATCAATGATATAGATTTGAATATAGGCAGTATGATTTAGAACTTTGCAGATGACAGTAAAATTGGCTGTGTGGTTGACAATGAAGAGGAAAGTCATGGGCTGCAGGAGGATATCAATCTACTGGTCAGGTGGGCAGAACAGTGGCAAATGGAATTTAATCCAGAGAAGTGTGAGGTAATGCACTTGAGGAGGGCTAATCAGGAAAATGCATACACATTAAATGATAGGCCACTTACAAGTGTAGATGAACAAAGGGACCTTGGAGTGCTTGTCCACAGATCCCTGAAAGTAGCAGGCCAGGTGGTTAAGAAGGCATACGGAATGCTTGCTTTTATTGGCTGAGGCATAGAATACAAGAGCAGGGAGGTTATGCTTTAATTGTATAATACTCTGGTTACGCCACAGCTGGAGTACTGCGTGCAGTTCCGGTCGCTGTATTATAGGAAGGACATGATTGCACTAGAGAGAGTGCAGAGGAGATTTACTGGGATGTTGCCGGGAATGGAGAATCTTAGCTATGAGGACAAATTGGATAGGCTGGGTTTGTTCTCCTTGGAGCAGAGGAGGTTGAGGGGAGACCTCATTGAGGTATATAAAACTTTGAGGGGCCTGGATATAGTGGATAGCAAGGGCCTATTTCCCATGGTGGAAGGGTCAATTACAAGGGGGTATAGTTTTAAGGTGGTTGGTGGAAGGTTCAAAGGGGATTTGATGGGGGGCTTCTTTACGCAGAGGGTTGTGGGGGTCTGAAACTCACTGCCTGGAAAGTGGTCGAGACAGAAACCCTCACCACATTTAAAAGATGGTTGGATGGGCACTTGAAGTGCCATAAACCTGCAGGGTTACGGATCTAGAGCTGGAAAGTGGGATTAGACTGGATAACCTTTTGTTGGCTGGCGCAGGTACGATGGTAAGTACTGCAGGGAATCGAATACGGCCAGAGTGATGATCTGGACCAGTTTCAATCGTCTGGATGGGTTCGAGAGGAATTTTCCCAGATATTTTCCCCCAATTGGCCTGGGTTTTTATCTTTTTTTGTCTCTCCCATGAGATCATATGGCTCCGGTTGGGGTGGAGTGTAGAATGTTTCAGTATAAGGGGTGTCACAGTTGTGTGGGGCAGATTGGTTGGGCTGGGTGCTCTTTGCCTTTCCGCCATTGCACATTGTTCATAGGTTTATATGTCACCTTCAGGGCTGCTGACCGAGGGCCGTAAGGCTCTTTGTCGGCCGGCGCGGACACGATGGGCCGAAATGGCCTCCTGCCCTGTAAGTTTGTATGTTTCTCTGTAGTCAGTGGCAAGGGAATGGAATTTGTAGCGTCAGTGGCTTCGGTTTTCCAATATTTAATTAGAGGAAACTTCGACTCATCCAATACTGGATGTCACACAAGCAGTCTGACAGCACGGAGGTCGGGAGAGCTGGTGATCAGGTACAGCTGAAAATTCAGTGGCAATAAGTTTATTTCCTGGAGCTTTTCTTCATACCTCGGTTCCCCCAAGGCCTGGGACCACACTGGTCTCTTCTCTGAAGCTTTCCCAATACATGTAAAGCCTTGCTGAAATAGAATGACCAAAATTACCCCGAACTCTAGAATGGCCTCACCATCGACCTGCACGATATCAGAAATGCAGTCGGGAATTTGTTACTGAAGAGCTAACTCCCTCCAATCCATCTGTGCTAAATCCCTCATACCATCCCAGACCCATCCACTTTGTTTGACATTGCACTTCGATGTGAAGGTTCAATATGTTATGTATGTATGTAAACATTACCAAAATGTAAGACTTGCCACTAGGAGGCACACCTGTGGGAGACCTTAGGGTCACCTGTGCACCCTGGGGCAAGCACCATGCTGCTTCCTTACTCTGGAGTCTGAATAAAGAGACCAAGGTCACAACAGTTTGAGCTTGCGATACGGTCCTGTGGATTTATTCTGTACGTAACAAATTGGCGACAAATAACGGATCACGAACTTTCATGCGGTAATGGCTGCCGTTGGTATCCTTGAGAGATTTGTTGAGGGTGATGATTGGGAAGCATTCATTGAGCGCCTCGACCAGTACTTTGTGGCCAACGAATTGGATAAGGCTGAGACGGCGATCAAGCGCAGGGCGATTCTCCTCACCGTATGTGAGTCTTCGATATATGGCCTCCTCAAAAACCTGCTGGCACCGGTCAAACCAACAGACAAGTCATGCACAGAGCTGTGGACGCTGGTTAGGGAACATCTCAAGCCAAAGGAGAGCATCCTGATGGCTTTTACATGCACTGTCGCTCCGAGGGTCAGAACGTGGTGAGTTTTGTCACCGACCGAAGACGCCTTGTGGGGCAGTGCGAATTTGCCGGATCTTTGGGGGAAATGTTGCGGGACTTTTTCGTACTTGGAATTGGCCACGAGGTCATTCTTCGCAAACTGCTGTCTGCCGAATCCCTGGATCTGAGCAAGGCCATCACAATAGCCCAAGCCTTCATATCTACGAGCGATAACATGAAACCGATATCTTCACAGAATCGAAGCTCACCGGCAAGTACTGTGCATAAAATAATATTTTCTGCAGGCAGAACGGTACAGGACAGGGCCCACACGACTGCAGAGGCCAGACCTAGACCGAGAGTGACTCAGAGTCCGCCATGGGGCGTGAATGCGTATCCATTAGCACCATGTTGCACTGCGGGAGCAGCCATACAGCTCATCAATGTCGATTGAAGCACTACATGTGCAAGGGCTGTGGAACAATGGGGCACCTCCAGCGAATGTGCAAACGACCTGTAACTCACCATGTGGCAGAGTCAGGCGAGGATCACGATGAACGAGCAGGAGAGGCAACTGAACCTGAGGATGAAGAGGAAGTATGTGGGATGCACAGGTTCACCACCAAAAGCCCTCCAATAATGTTAAAAGTTGAACTTACCGGCACTCCAGTCTCCATGGAACTAGACACGGGGGAGAGTCAATCAGTTATGAGCCAGAAGGCAGCGAGAGGCTGTGGGGCGACGAAGCACAGCGACTCAAGCTGATCCCGATTCAGGCAAAGCTGCACACCTACACCAAGGAACTGATACCAGTTATTGGTAGTGCGGACATAAGAGTATCCCATGAGGGAGCAGTGCACGTTTTACCTCTGTGGATTGTTTCAGGTGATGGACCAACGCTGCTTGGTAGGGGGTGGATGGGGAATATTCGGTGGAAAGGGGAAGACCTCTACGTACCTTCTCCGACGAATGACATCTCCCCTTCTCAAAGGCTGAGCGAACCCCCACCTTCAGCTGAACCAGGCATTGAAGTGCAGATCCCCGAGGTACAGGCCGCTCACCACGACCATAAGGAGGTGATGATCAACTGAGCAGTGGTACAGGTGATGTACCCACCACCCGAAGCCGACGACCTCTTCGCGACGATGGAAGAGGCTCCAGGTCGATCATGTGGAGTGGGACTCCGGCCAAAATGATCCGAATGCGTCTTCCCGATGCCAGAGGCAAAATCCCTGGGGAGGAAGATCATGGCAGTCAGCATCACGGACACGGACGAGAGGACGTCCAGACCACGGGGCGAAGGTGCGTCCAGACCACGGGGCGAAGATGCGTCCGCAACGAAACGGAGGAATGTGTCGACCAGCAAGGAAGACGACTGGGTTTGGGGCAAAGATAAAGGGGCGGCCGCTGAGAAGGCCAGGAACCCACCACGTTCCAATAAGTTGTTTGCACTGTGTAATCCATGTGAGCGGTCTTTCGCAGCCAATGATGTACCATTATATGGGGTCGGGGGGGGGTATTGTGTTCCTAACACAGATGAGGCTGCACACAGGGAGGTTAAAGTAACAGTGACCTCAGTCGTTATTAAGACACTCCAGAGTGAGCTACAGGCCTTGGGGGCCGGCTTATATACAGTGATCCCAAGGGATGCTGGGATCCCTTGGGACTTAAGGGGATGAGCTCCCTGGTGGCGGAACATGGAAGTGCATGCTTTACAGATACACAACAGGGGGAACCTTGCAACAAGCCAAAGTAGCGGGCGAACACCAACCGGTCGTATATGTATCTAACAAAATATTCGTAGCAAGCGAGATGTTACCGCACGTGGTTGGGAGTGTTGTGCAGCAAGCAAAAGTAGCGGGCGAGCCCCAAACAATTGAACATGTATCCAATAAGTTAATCAAGGCAGCAGCCTGTATTCACGGGACTAAAAAGACGTACCAAAGAATGTCCCAACATGTACTCGAGTCAGACAAGCTGCCCATCCCACAAGTTTGGGAGAGCAGAGGCACCATTATCGATGCGTTGTTTCGAGAATGTCTAACACTGTGCACTGCAAAATGATCCGCCACGGGCCAGGCACTGAGAATGGCACTAATGCCCTCAATTGCCTACTGTTGCCCACCACTGGGGTGAAAATGGCGCAGCCTGCAGACTCACTTGCGATCGTGGAAGTGCGAGAAAGCGAGGGATTAACAGTAACAGCCCTCCAGTTTAGGACCTGGACCAGCCAGGATCCCACGTTACTGCCTGCTAAAGGTAAACTGCTGGACGGGATGTTGCAACCTATCCGTCGCAAAGGCGAAAGGCCCATCCCAGCGTTGCAAAGTAAGGCAGGACGGCTACACACAGTCGGTGGTCCGGGGCCCCCATACTACAGCCCAGGATCCACAGGGACCACTACGTCTCCTGCCACTACCGAAAGTCACAAGGCCATTGCGGCCATCCAGGGCTTGCTAGACCTCAGGGTCAGCGACAATAGCCTGGAGCACAGACCAAATCACTAAACCATGCACCATTCGTGTCATGGTAGACTCCCCACAGACCTGGGTGCTACGCAGTCACCAGACAGAATCACTCAGAAGCAAGCCTTCTGCAGGCCATCAGCAGAGAATGCACCATGATCGCACAGCCGCCACCCCCCCAACCCCCCCCCCCCCCCCACGCGACATCAGAATAAGTGATGTAGACCATGTTCAGGGCTCCAGTCGGGCCGCTAGCACCGAATTAACCAAGGAGGGGAATGGAGTGTATGTGATGAAAACGGAGCTTTTGATTGTGAAACCGTGTTCTGGGCCAACATGTAAAGCATTTGGACTGGACCAAACTGCGAACTACAGATAACCAGGAACCACTGTGAAAGGACCTGGCCCCCAGTGACCCATTAACACGATCGACTTCCCACCACATCAGGACTTCAAGCCGGACGATCGACCCAGGGACGCGGGATGCCAGATCGCCTCAACTTGCAAATAACTTACCCACAAGATTTTGGGGGGGTGATGTTATGTATTGTGTTCCTGATGAGACAGCACACAGGGAGGCTAAAGGAACAGGGACCTCAGTCTTTATTAAGACACTCCAGAGTGAGGAACAGGCCTTAGGGGCCGGCTTATATACAGTGCTCCCAACGGATGCTGGGATCCCTTGGGACTTCAGGGGATGCGCTTCCTGGTGGCGGAACATGGGAGTGCATGCTTTGAAGATATACAACATTATGTATGTATGTAAACCTGACCAAAATGTAAGACTTGCCACTAGGGGGCACACCTGTTGGAGACCTAACGGTCACCTGTGCACCCTGGGGTAAGCAGGTATAAAAGGTGATTCACCATGCTGCTTCCTCACTCTGGAGTCTGAATAAAGAGACCAAGGTCACAACAGTTTGAGCTTGTAATACAGTCCTGTGGATTTATTGTGAACAAAACAGAATACATTCCAAGAAAGAGCTTGTGGAGTGTCTGGGACTGGAATGGGTCTCGATGTTTGAAGCGTTTGTTTGAATGTGGTATTTGGGTATAGAATGGCGGACCTGATTGAGATTGCTTAGGTTCTGATGTTGGCTTGTCCCACCTGACAATTAATGCTGCTTTTCCTCATTCAGCCTTCTGTACCAAGAAAATCGATCATTACCTCATCGAGGCTGTCACAAAGGTCTGTATCTAAAGAAAAGAGAAATTCCAGGGTTCAGCACAAACCGTCTTTGGAGCTGCTGGAGGACCAGAGCTCCCAGTTCGATGAAACGGCATCGAGCTCTTCTGGTGAGTTAAGGGGTTGTTTTTTTTCCAATTACTAGTAACAATCTTAGCAAGTCCTGTGAAACAAACAGAACCATTTGTATTTTATTGTGCTCTAAGATGAGTAATGTTGGTGCTAGAAATGGCACACACAGCTGAAGATTAATGCACACTGTTCTCTTTGTGTGAGTTCTTTCACAGTCTCTCTCTATCTCTCTCTCTCTCTGTGTCTCTGTCTGTCTCTCTCTCTCTCTCTCTCTCTTTCTCTCTCTCTTTATCTCTCTCTCTCTCTCTCTCTCTCTCTCTCTCTCTCAGTGAGAGTTCTGGATGAGTGCAGCTCCAACAACAATCAAGAAGCTTGACACCATCCAGGACAAAGCAGCCCACTTGATCGGCACCGCATCCACCACCTTCAACATTCACTCCCTCCACCACCGGCGCACCGTGGCTGCAGTGTGTACCATCCACAGAATGCACTGCAGCAACTCGCCAAGGCTTCTTCGGCAGCACCTCCCAAATCCGACCTCTAGCACCTAAAAGGACAAGGGCAAGCAGGCGCATGAGAACACCACCACCAAGTCACATGCCATCGCGACTTGGAAATATATCGCTGTTCCTTCATCGTCACTGGGTCAAAATCCTGGATCTCACTCCCTAACAGCACTGTGGGAGCACCTTCACCACATGGACTGCAGCGGTTCAAGTAGGTGGCTCACCACCATTTTCTCGAGGGCAATTAGGGATGGGAAATAAATGCTGGTTTTGCCAGCAACACCCACACATCTCATGAACAATTATAGAATCCTAGCACAGTAGGAGACCATTGGGCCAGTCGAGTCCGTGCCGGCTCTCTGCAAGGGCACTTCAGCTAGTCCCACTCCCACTGTCTGCTTACAAACAATTCCAGGAGACACAGCCCACGGGCACTATCTCTGCACGTCACTCCTCAGGCAAGCACCCACTGTTTCCTTCTCATCAGTCCCTTACCCATTTCCAGAATTCACCTTTAATCAGCACCACTTATTCAACAGCCTCGCGTATGGAAACATAGAAAATAGGTGCAGGAATAGGCCATTCGCCCCTTCGAGCCTGCACCACCATTCAATAAGATCATGGCTGATCATTCCCTCAGTGCCCCTTTCCTACTTTTTCTCCATACCCCTTGATCGATTTAGCCATAAGGGCGATATCTAACTCCCTCTTGAATATATCCAATGAACTGGCATCAACAACTCTCTGTGGTAGGGAATTCCACAGGTTAACAACTCTCTGAGTGAAAAAGTTTCTCCTCATCTCGGTCCTAAATGGCTTACCCCTTATCCTTAGACTGTGACCCTTGGTTCTGGACTTCCCCAACATCGGGAACATTCTTCCTGCATCTAACCTGTCCAGTCCCGTCAGAATCTTATATGTTTCTATGAGATCCCCTCTCATCCTTCTAAACTCCAGTGAATAAAGGCCCAGTTGATCCTGTCTCTCCTCATATGTCAGTCCAGCCATCCCTGGAATCAGTCTGGTAAACCTTCGCTGTACTCCCTCAATAGCAAGAACGTCCTTCCTCAGATTAGGAGACCAAAACTGAACACAATATTCCAGGTGAGGCCTTACCAAGGCCCTGTACAATTGCAGTAATACCTCCCTGCTCCTATACTCAAATTCCCGAGCTATGAAGGCAAACATGCCATTTGCCTTCTTGACCGCCTGCTGTACCTGCATGCCAACTTTCAATGACTGATCTACACTGACACCCAGGTCTTGTTGCACCTCCCCTTTTCCTAATCTGGCACCATTCAGATAATATTCTGCCTTTGTGTTTTTGCCCCCAACGTGGATAACCTCACATTTATTCACATTATACTGCATCTGCCATGCATTTGCCCACTCACCTAACCTGTCCAAGTCACCCTGCAGCCTCTTAGCGTTCTCTTCACAGCTCACACAGCCACTCAGTTTCGTGTCATCTGCAAACTTGGAGATATTACACTCAATTCCTTCATCCAAATTGTTAATGCATATTGTAAATAGCTGGGGTCCCAGCACTGAGCCCTGCGGCACCCCACTAGTCACTGCCTGCCATTCTGAAAAGAACCCGTTTATCCCAACTCTGCTTCCTGTCTATCCGCGTCAGTACATTACCCCCAATACCATGTGCTTTAATTTTGCACACCAATCTCTTGTGTGGAACCTTGTCAAAAGCCTTTTAAAAGTCCAAATACACCACATCCACTGGTTCTCCCTTGTCCACTCTACTAGTTACATCCTCAAAAAATTCCAGAAGATTTGTCAAGCATGATTTCCCTTTCATAAATCCATGCTGACTTGGACCGATCCTGTCACTGCTTTCCAAATCTGCTGTTATTTCATCTTTAATAATTGATTCCAACATTTTCCCCACTACTGATGTCAGGCTAACCAGTCTATAATTAACTGTTTTCTCTCTTCCTCCTTTTTTAAAAAGTGGTATTACATTAGCTACCCTCTAGTCCATAGGAACTATCCAGAGTCGATAGACTGTTGTAAAATGATCACCAATGCATCCATTATTTCTAGGGCCACTTCCCTATGTACTCTGGGATACAGACTATCGGGCCCCAGGGATTTATCGGCCTTCAATCCCATCAATTTCCATAACACAATTTCCCACCTAATAAGGATATCCTTCAGTTCCTCCTTCTCACTAGACCCTCGGTTCCCGAGTGCTTCTGGAAGGTTATTTGTGTCTTTCTTCGTGAAGACAGAACCCAAGTATTTGTTCAACTGGTCTGCCATTTCTTTGTTCCACATTATAAAATCACCTGAATCTGACTGCAAGGGACTTACGTTTGTCTTCACTAATCTTTTTCTCTTTGGAAGCTTTTGCAGTCAGTTTTTATGTTCCTGGCAAGCTTCCTCTCATACTTTATTTCCCCCCTACTAATTAAACCCTTTGTCCTCCTCTGCTGAATTCTAAATTTCTCCCAGTCCTCAGGTTTGCTGCTTTTTCTGGCCAATTTATATGCCTCTTCTTTGGATTTAACACTATCCTTAATTTCCCTTGTTAGCCACGGTTGAGCCACCTTCCCCATTTTATTTTTACTCCAGACAGGGATGTACAACTGTTGAAGTTTATCCATGTGATCTTTAAATGTTTGCCATTGCCTATCCACCGTCAACCCTTTAAGTATCATTGCCAGTCTATTCTAGCCAATTCACGTCTCATACCATCGAAGTTACCTTTCCTTAATTTCAGGATCCTAGTCTCTGAATTAACTGTGTCACTCTCCATCTTAATCAAGAATTCTACCATATTATGGGCACTCTTCTCCAAGGGGCCTCGCACAAGATTGCCAATTAGTCCTTTCTCATTACACATCACCCAGTCTAAGATGGCCAGCCCTCAAGTTGGTTCCTCGACATATTGGTCCAGAAAACCATCCCTAATACACTCCAGGAAATCCTCCTCCACCGTATTGCTACCAGTTTGGTTAGCCCAGTCTATATGTGGATTAAAGTCACCCATGATAACTGCTGTACGTTTATTGCACGCATCCCCAATTTCTTGTTTGATGCTGTCCCCAACCTTACTACTACTGTTTGCCGGTCTGTGCACAACTCCCAGTAGCGTTTTCTGCCCTTTGGTATTCCGCAGCTCCACCCATACAGATTCCACATCATCCAAGCTAATGTCCTTCCTTACTATTGCGTTAATTTCCTCTTTAGCCACAACGCTACCCCACCTTCTTTTCCTTTCTGTCTATCCTTCCTGAATGTTGAATACAGACTGATTCCCGGGATGGCGGGACTGACATATGAGGAGAGACTGGATCAACTGGGCCTTTATACACTGGCATTTAGAAGGATGAGAGGGGATCTCATAGAAACATATAAAATTCTGACGGGACTGATCAGGTTAGATGCAGGAAGAATGTTTCCGATGATGGGGAAGTCCAAAACCAGGGGACATAGCCTTAGGATAAGGGGTAAGCCATTTCGGACTGAGATGAGGAGAAACTTCTTCACTCAGAGAGTTGTTAACCTGTGGAATTCCCTACCGCAGAGTTTTGTTGATGCCAGTTCATTGGGTATATTCAAAAGGGAGTTAGATATGGCCCTTACGGCTAAAGGGATCAAGGGGTATGGAGAAAAAGCAGGTAGCCATGATCTTATTGAATGGTGGTGCAGGCTCGAAGGACAGAATGGCCTACTCCTGCACCTATTTTCTATGTTTCTATGTTACCCCTGGATGTTGAGTTCCCAGCCTTGGTCACCATGGAGCCATGTAGTAAAACACTGAGCTCTCACAGCATTCCATCTCATTTCTGTTGCAGACAGCCAACAATCGGTTAGCAAAGTGTCTACAATCAACTTTGGATTCGATCAAGTTTCCCCTCATCAACAGGTGAGAGACACACACTAGGATGGGCTTTCTGACACATCTACCTGTGCACACACTGAGTAAGTAATGGGGTCTTTGGGCCTCGAGCCCCACTCTGCACAATCACATTGTCCCTTTTTATTACCACTCCAGCTGCAATACATTGGCCCAGCTGGACAAGACATGCAAAACACAAACATTGGCCAGGGTAACCTTGAGGAAGAGTTCATAGGGTGTATCCGGCATCGTTGCCTTGAACCAACCAGGCAGCAGACTATCTTAGATCTGGTCCTGTGTAATGAGACAGGATTAATAAATGATCTCCGAGTAAAGGATCCTGTAGGAATGAGTGACCATAATAGCATGGTTGAATTTCAAATTCAGTTGGAGGGTGAGAAAGTTAGTTCTCAAACCAGGGTCCTAAGCTTAAATAAAGGAGCCTACAAAGGTATGAGGGCAGAGTTGGCTAAAGTGGACTGGGAAAATAGATTAAAGTGTGGGACGGTTGATGAGCAGTGGCAGACATTTAAGGAGATAATTCATAACCTGCAACAAAAATATATCCCAATGAGAAAGAAAGACTGTAAGAGAAGGGATAACCATCCATGGCTAACTAAGAAAAAGGATGGTATCAAATTGAAAACATGGGCATACAATGTGGCCAAGACTAGTGGGAGGCCAAAGGATTGGGAAACTTTTAAAAACCAGAAAAGAACGACTAAAAAAATGATGCAGAGAGGGAAGATTGATTCTGAAAGTAAACGAACACAAAATATAAAAACAGATAGTAAGAGTTTCTACAGGTACATAAAAAGGAAAAGAGTGGTGATAGCTTGGAAAGTGTGGATGTACAGAGGGACCTGGGTGTCCTTGTACACTAGTCATTGAAAGCAAACATGCAGGTGCAGCAAGCAGTTAGGAAGGCAAATGGTGTGTTGGCCTTCATTGCAAGAGGATTTGAGTACAGGAGCAAGGATGTCTTACTACAGTTATACAGGGCCTTGGTGAGACTGCACCTGGAGTATTGTGTGCAGTTTTGGTCTCCTTGCCCAAGAAAGGCTATACTTGCCGTAGAGGGAGTGCAGCGAAGGTTCACCAGACTGATTCCTGGGATGGCAGGACTGTCGTATGAGGAAAGATTGGGTCGACTAGGCATGTATTCACTAGAGTTTAGAAGAATGAGAGGGAATCTCATTAAAACGTATAAAATTCTGATGGGGTTGGACAGACTGGATGTGGGGAGGATGTTTCCCCTGGATGGGAAGTCGAGAACAAGGGGTCACAGTCTCGGGATACGGGGTAGGAAATTTAGGACTGAGATGAGGAGAAATGTTTTCACTCAGAGGGTGGCGAACCTGTGGAATTCTCTACCACAGAAGGCTGTGGAGGCCAAGTCACTGAATATATTTAAGAGGGCGATAGATAGATTTCTAGACACAAAAGGCATCAAGGGGTATGGGGGAAAAGCAGGAATATGGTGTTGAGATAGAGGATCAGCCATCATATTGAATGGCGGTGCAGACTCACAGGGCCGAATGGCCTAGTACTGCTCCTATTTTCTATGTTTCTATTGAAGTAAATGTTGGTCCCCCAGAGTATGAGATTGGGAATTAATAATGGAGAACAGGGAAATGGCAGAGAAGTTGAACAAATATTTTGTATCGGTCTTCACGGTAGAAGACACTAAAAACATCCCAATCGTGGATAATCTATAGGGAGGAACTTAATACAATCACAATAGCACCTGGTACAATAACGGGACTAAAGGCGGACAAGTCCCCTGGACCTGATACCTTACATCCTAGGGTCTTAAAAGAAATGGCTGCAGAAATAGTGGATGCATTGGTTGTAATCTATCAAAATTCCCTGGATTCTGGGGTGGTCCCAACAGATTGGAAAACCACAAATATAACGCCCCTATTTAAGAAAGGAGGCAGACAAAAAGCAGGAAACTATAGACCAGTTAGCCTAACATCTGTCATTGGGAAAATGGTGGAGTCCATTATTAAGGAAGCAGTAGTGGGACATTTGGAAAAGCATAATTCAATCAAGCAGAGTCAGCATGGTTTTATGAAAGGGTAATCATATTTGTCAAATTTGTTGGAGTGCTTTGAGGATATAACAAACAGGGTGGATAAAGGGGAACCAGTGGATGTGGTGTATTTGGACTTCCAGAAGACATTTGACAAGGTGCCACACGAAAGTTTACTGCACAAGATAAAAGTTCATGGGGTTGAGGGTAATATATTAGCATGGAAAGAAGATTGGCTAACTAACAGAAAACAGAGAGTCGGGATAAATGGTTCATTAGCTGGTTGGCAATCAGCAACTAGTGGGGTGCCGCAGGGATCAGTGCTGGGACCCCAACTATTGACAATCTATATTAACGACTTGGAAGAGGGGACTGAGTGTAACATAGCCAATTTGCTGATGATACAAAGATGGCAATGTGTGAGGAGGACATAAAAAAGCTGCAAAAGGACAGAGACAGACTAAGTGAGTGGGCAAAAATTTGGCAGATGGAGTATAATGTTGGAAAGTGTGAGGTCATGTACTTTGACAGAAAAAAATCAAAGAGAAAGTTATTATTTAAATGGAGAATGATTGCAAAGTGCTGCAGTACAGCGGGACCTGGGGGCACTTGTGCATGAAACACAAAAGGTTAGTATGCAGGTACAGCAAGTGATCAGGAAGACCAATGGTATCTTGGCTTTTATTGCAAAGAAGATGGAGTATAAAAGCAGTGAAGTCTTGTTACAGCTGGACAAGGTATTGGTGAGGCCACATCTGGAATACTGTGTACGTTTTGTTTTCCATATTTACGAAAGGATGTACTTGCTTTGGAGGCAGTTCAGAGAAGGTTCACTCGATTGATTCCGGGGATGAGGGGGTTGACGTATGAGGAAAGGTTGAGTCGGTTGGGCCTCTACTAATTGGAATTCAGAAGAATGAGAGGTGATCTTATCGAAACTTATAGGATTATGAGGGGGCGTGACAAGGTGGATGCAGAGAGGATGTTTCCACTGGTGGGGGAGACGAGAACTAGAGGGCATGATCTTAGAATAAGGAGCCGCCCATTTAAAACTTGAGATGAGGAGAAATTTCTTCTCTGAGGGTTGTGGATCTGTGGAATTCACTGCCTCAGAGAGCTGTGGAAGCTGGGACATTGAATAAATTTAAGACAGAAATAGACAGTTTCTTAAATGATAAGAGGATAAGGGGTTGTGGGGAACGAGCGGGGAAGTGGAGCTGAGTCCATGATCAGATCAGCCATGATCTTATTGATATTAGGATAGTTGAAGACCCTCATTATCACTGCTCTATAGTTCTTGCACCTCTCTAAAATTTCCCTGCAAATTTGCTCCTCTATATCCTTCCCATTAGTTGGTGGCCTGTAGAATACACCTCATCATGTAATGGCACCTCTATTATTTATTTTCTAAGCAAATAGATTCTGTTTTTGACCCCTCCAGGACCTCCTCTCTCTCCAGCACTGTAACAGTCTCCTTAACCAATACTGCCGCACCAACTCCTATCATTCATTCCCTATCTTTCCTGAACATCTTATATCCAGGAATATTTAGTACCCAATCCTGCCTGTTTTTGAACCAGGTCTCTGTTATCGCACAATTATCATCATGGGTCTGAAATTGCGGTTGGAGGTTTCTCGTGGGCAATTGTCTCCGACCCGAAACATTTCTCCGGATTTACCTGCTGGTCTGGGAGAAGCGTGGAATTCCGGAAGGGAGGCCGCCTCTTCCCGCACTGTGGAGCGCGCTCCCGTCTTCCAGGTTCCCACGCAGAAGATGCAGTCATGTGTGACTGCTCAGCCAATCAGGTACAGTATTCCACAGCTTTCTCATTAATAGCAATGGGAGCTTCGAGCTCCGTATCTACCAGTTCTCATTGGTATTAATGGAAAAAACTCACACTAAACACATATAATAAAAAATAAAAAACACACCTCACATAATGAAAATTAATTGAAATTAAAGTTAATAAATATCTGAGAAAAAAAATTCCGAGTTTTTAATAAGTTTTTTTAAATTATGGTTAAAAATAAATATAACAAAGTGGGCAGGGTTTTTTAAAATAATCTCTTTTTTTCATTTAATTTTATTATATTTATGTATGTTTTAAACTCTTACGTCTGTAAAAGTAAGCTTTTATCTGGCACAAGAATTTTGAGGACATTTGCTGAGCAAGATATGGGTAAATCCCGCAATCTTGCCCAAGTACATGTCCTCGTTCCCTATAGATGCTGGGTATGTCATGCTCCAGCTCGAAAGATCAGAAAAGCCGGGTTTCAGCGCATGCGCATTGGGCACTGAAAACCGGCTTTTGTGATGCCTTCCGGGCTGCGGAGACACTCTGTACAGACCCTGGGAGGCCGGAATTTCCAGCCCCATAACCCATGTGGCTATTTACAACTGCAGCTCACCAATCTCATTCACACGCATGCACTGTAAACCTGTCTCAGACCTTCTTGCATTCTCTCTTAGTTTGACGCTACCTAAGACTGTACTATTTCATACTCTGGTGCTAACTGTCTCTCCCCATCCTTCGTGCACTTTGTTTCCCCTTTCGAATGCTACGTCCTGGTGCCCAACCCCCTGCTAAATGAGTTTAAACCCTCCCCAACCACACTAGCCACCCCCCCCGCCTCATTATCACAAGGATATTGATCCCAGCTCTGTCCGGTAACCCCTCCGGCCTGTACAGGTTCCACTGGTCCCAATCAGGAATGCAAAGCCCTTACTCCTGCACCATCTCTCCAGCCATGCATTCATCTGCTCTATCCTCCTATTTCTATACTCTCAAGCTCGTGGCACCGGGAGTAATCCGGTGATTACTATATTTGGGGTCTTGCTTTGCACCTCTTGTTCCCAAAGTGCTCCACCACAGGGGGATTCCCGCACCATGTCTGGCTCTGTTGCAGACTCATTGACAGATTGATTGATATGATGAGTCAACAACAGCAAATATCGTATCATGGGACCACCCAGATGGTAGAAGACAAGCTAGATGGACCTTCGTCTTTCCTGTGTAGCAATTCCTATGTTGGTGTATTACAGAGGTGGAAGCAGGTGGTCTCAGTGATGGCGAGGATATGGGGTCAGATAGGGCAACGAGGTTGCAAACAGTCCAGTTCAACAGTGTTCAGGGAGCAGGATGTAATCAGTGGCAAGGGAATGGAATTTGTAGCGTCAGTGGCTTCGGTTTTCCAATATTTAATTCGAGGAAACTTCGACTCATCCAATACTGGATGTTACACAAGCAGTCTGATAGCACTGAGGTCGCGGAGGTCGGGAGAGGTGGTGATCAGGTACAGCTCAAAATTCAGTGGCAATGAGTTTATTTCCTGGAGCTTTTCTTCATTCCTCAGTTCCCCCAAGGCCTGGGACCACACTGGTCTCTTCTCTGAAGCTTTCCCAATACATGTAAAGCCTTGCTGAGATAGAATGACCAAAATTACCCCGAACTCGAGAATGGCCTCACCATCAACCTGCACAATATTAGAAATGCAGTCGGGAATTTGTTAGTGAAGAGCTAACTCCCTCCCATCCATCCGTGCTAACTCCCTCCATCGATCCGTGCTTCCTCCCATCCATCCGTGCTAACTCTCTCTCCCATCCATCCGTGCTAACTCCCTCGTACCATCCCAGACCCATCCACTTTGTTTGACATCGCACCTCGATGTGAAGGTTGAATACATTCCAAGAAAGAGCTGTGTGGAGTGTCTGGGACTGGAATGGGTCCCGATGAGAATGGGTCCCGATGATTGAAGCGTTTGTTTGAATGTGGTATTTGGGTATAGAATGGCGGGCCTGATTGAGATTGCTTAGGTTGTGATGTTGGCTTGTCCCACCTGACAATTAATGCTGCTTTTCCTCATTCAGCCTTCTGTACCAAGAAAATCGATCATTACCTCATTGAGGCTGTCACAAAGGTCTGTATCTAAAGAAAAGAGAAATTCCAGGGTTCAGCACATGCCTTTGCAAGTCGATCGTGCCCAATTCGATGAAAAGGCATTGAGCTCCCATGGTGAGTTATGCGGTTGTGTTTTTCCAATGAGTGCAGCTCCAACAACTCAAGAAGCTTGACGCCATCCAGGACAAAGCAGCCCGCTTGATCAGCTTCCCATCCACCACCTTCAACATTCACTCCCTCCACCACCGGCGCACCGTGGCTGCAGTGTGTACCATCCACAGGATGCACTACAGCAACTCGCCAAGGCTTCTTCGGCAGCACCTCCCAAACCCGACCTCTAGCACCTAAAAGGACAAGGGCAGCAGGCGCATGAGAAAACCACCACCACCACTTTCCCCTCCAAGTCACACACCATCCTGACTTGGAAATATATCGTTGTTCCTTCATCGTCGCTGGGTCAAAATCCTGGATCTCACTCCCTAACAGCACTGTGGGAGCACCTTCACCACACGGACTGCAGCGGTTCAAGTAGGTGGCTCACCACCATTTTCTCGAGGGCAATTAGGGATGGGAAATAAATGCTGGTTTTGCCAGCAACGCCCACATCTCATGAACAATTATAGAATCCTAGCACAGTAGGAGACCATTGGGCCAGTCGAGTCCGTGCCGGCTCTCTGCAAGGGCACTTCAGCTAGTCCCACTCCCACTGCCTGCTTACAAACAATTCCAGGAGACACAGCCCACGGGCACTATCTCTGCACGTCACTCCTCAGGCAAGCACCCACTGTTTCCTTCTCATCAGTCAGTCCCTTACCCATTTCCAGAATTCACCTTTAATCAGCACCACTTATTCAACAGCCTCGCGTATGGAAACGAGTAAAACACTGAGCTCTCACAGCATTCCATCTCATTTCTGTTGCAGACAGCCAACAATCGGTTCGCAAAGTGTCTACAATCAACTATAGATTCAATCAAGTTTCCCCTCATAAACAGGTGAGAGACACACACCAGGATGGGCTTTCTGACACATCTACCTGTGCACACACTGAGTAAGTAATGGGGTCTTTGTGCAGAGTGGGGCTCGAGGCCCAATCACATTGTCCCTTTTTATTACCATTCCAGCTGCAATACATTGGCCCAGCTGGACAAGATGTGCAAAACACAAACATTGGCCACAAGAAAAGTCCATTTAACCCAACAAGCCCCATTTTGTTAAATTCCAACAACACTTACCCCATCTTCTCACCATACCCCTCTTCCCCACCTACCCACCTTCTCCCCATATCACACTCCCCCACCTACCCACCTTCTCCCCATATCCCACTCCCCCACCTACCCACCTTCTCCCCATATCCCTCAAACCCACCGACCTAGGTATGGGATATGGTGAGAGGATGGGTAGGTTGGGTTTGAGGGATATGGGGAGAAATGGGTAAGTGGGTTTGAGGGATTATGGGGAGAAGGTGGTTAGGTAGGGTTGGGGGATATGGGGAGGTGAGATTGAGGGATATGGTGAACATAAGAAAAAGGAGCAGAAGATGGCCATTTGGCCCCTCGAGCCTGCTCCATCATTCAATAAGATCATGGCTGATCTGGTCTTGGGCTTAGCTCCACTTCCCTGCCCACTCCCCATAACCCTTCACTCCCTTATCGTTCAAAAATCTGTCTACCTCCAGTTTAAATATAATCAATGACCCAGCCCTCTTGGGCAGAGAATTCCACAGATTTACGACCCTCTGAGAGAAGAAATTCCTCCTCATCTCAGTTTTAAATGGGCGACCCCTTATTTTGAAACTATGCCCCCAGTTCTAGATTCCCCGAGGGGAAACATCCTCTCTGCATCTACCTTGTCAAGCTCCCTCAGTATCTTGTATGGTTCAATAAGATCACCTCTCATTCTTCTAAATTCCAACATACTCAACCTTTTCTCATAAGTGAACCTCTTCATGTCCAGCATCAAACTAGTGAACCTTCTCTGAACTGCCTCCAATGCAAGTATATCCTTCCTTAAATACGGAGACCAAAACTGTATGCAGTACTCCAGGTGTGGCCTCACCAATACCCTGTACAGTTGTAGCAGGACTTCTCTGCTTTTATACTCCATCCCCCTTGCAATAAAGATCAATATCCCATTTGTCTGCCTGATTACTTGCTGTACCTGCATACTAACTTTTTGTGTTTCATGCACAAGGATCCCAGGTCCCTGTGTACTGCAGTACTTTGCAATTTATCTCCAGTATTTGGGGATCTGATAGTAACAGGGAGGGTGGGTACAGATAATACTGCCCAATGGGTGGATGGAGACGTTATACTGACTGACTAATCGGTCCAGAATAACATGATACATACTGAGAGGGGATGATACTGACCGACCGGTATATGGGGGGGGGTGATACTGACCAACTGGTATGAGGGGGGGCGATACTGACCGACCGGTATATGGGGGGGTAATACTGACCGACCGGTATATGAGGGGTGTGATAATGACCGACACACGGTATGAGGGGGGGTGATGATATTGACCGACCGACCGGTCGACTGAGATGTTTAATGAACTGTTTCCTCTCAGCAGTCCCAAGTAGCAAGACGTGGGCCCGAATTCATGAAGAATTTATTTAATTTGTTTGGCCACAGTCCTCTTGTTTTGAACTTCCTCCAAAGTCTAAACCTGGAGCCACGATGTGGAGAAAACATCTATGTGACGAGAACAGAGATCCAACGCCTGCCGCAATATCCTTTTACCGGTTCCTTCCTTGCAGCAGTCAAAGTAAGGGAACTTCTTCATTTGCACATCCTGCATCTGTCGTTCTGACCTGGTGGCTTCCCACTGCTCCAAAGAGAATGTGTGCCTCATGCACTTGTGGTTTACCTGCACCGTGCTGTGTTGCATAGCCCCATGGTGCAACATTGAGAAACAAAGCCAGCAGTAAAACACCACAAGAACATTTACAGCAAAGCACAGCTTCAAACCAGACCGGAGGCAATACAAGGAAAAGGGGAGTCCAAACTAAACTGTGTGCATTGGTGCACAGAGTACTAAGAAACAAAACTGGGAGAGTTGGTTAAAATGGAAGATCAAGGCGTAACTGAAACATATGTGGGGCTTGTTCAGGATTGGCAATTAAATATTCATTGATATGAAACTTTCAGGGGACACATTGAAGGCAGAAAAAGTACTGTACCAGGATTAATTAAAGATAATATCATTGCGCCAAGGTATAAAGATTTATATCGAGGAGCGGTTTAAACATTCTCTCTCTGGATTAAATTGAGAAGTCGGAAGAAATTAGCCATGGGAGTCGATCACTGCCGAGCACTGGACAGGAAATTGAAGATGAAATCTGAAAACAAATTAGAGAAGCATGTACTTGTATTAACAATAGAGTTATAATTGTAGGAGACTTGAATTATTTGAAAATATCCTGCGATAGAAGAGATATTTGTGTTCCATGTTACTACTCCAACAAGGAAGGAAACATTACTTGACCCAGTCCTCACTACTGAAAGAGCAGAGATTTTGAAAGCTGGGGAACATTTGGGGAAACAGTGACCACAAATATTTCATCATCATTGTTATGTGTGCAAGCACTCCAGTAATGACTCCACCAGTGAGGGTATTGACCTTCGTCTGTTTATTGTAGCTCCTGAGTGAGGACACAATGAGGTGAGCTCCCTTTTATACTGTGTTACTGCAATGTGCAGGTAACCCTTGGGTCTCCTTCTGGTGGTACAGGTATGGTGTATACTGTGTGAGGATACATTCAGTGGTCTAATATTACAGTACATACATTATACATACACAACAACACTCCCCCCTAAGTATTGTGCCACTGGCCTTTGCACTGGGTGCTCTGGCCCTCGACTTAAGTGCCCAAAGCCCTTGCACTTTGCCTGTGCTTGGGAATGGCTCTCTCCCTGTGGACCCCCATGTCCTTATTGCCACAACATTGGGAAATGGTCAGCAGTGGACGGTAGGAGGTTGTAGTGAGGGTTGTGTGGTTTCTGGGTGAGATCCGTGTGTGTCCATGGCCACATAGATCCATTTCCGCCCCCCCTCCCCCCCATGCATAGACCATGTGTGTGGCTCGACATCTGCATTGGTGTGCATGTACAGAGAATAAAGAATCGGATTGGTTATATCTCTGTTTTTGGGTTCAGCAGTGGAACAAGTACATTTTACAGGTAAGGTACATACGTGGTATTACAGTCTTGCCCCTGGGGTGTGGGTGCAGGTGGGTGAGGATGCTTGTTCCGGAGCAACCGGACTGTGGCCCCTGCTAGCTGGGTGGGCATGGATTGCTCACCTGGCTATGTCTCAGGCCATAGCCGTTGCTTAGTGGTGGGCAGAGCCACAGGAATGTGTGGGCTCCCTGTCCTCCTTAGAGGGCTGCAGTATCTCTCTCCTGCTCTTCAGCGGTGATGGGAGCCTGGTCATCCCAGACCCATCGGGAGGGCCGGAGGGTGCTGGCCTCCTGCTCCCGGTGCTGGCCCTGGTGACCAGGTGTGTAGGGTCGATCTGAGGCAGGGTGCCAGTGGTGTCGCCTGTGCCGTCCATTGATCGTTGGCCCTGCTCCCACTGTGTGTGTGGCCACACTCCCAGGGGCATCACATTGGTCCCAGAGGCACAGGCTACATGATCGGGTAGCCCGCTGGACCTGGGTGCTTCCCACAGGAGGTTGCCTTTGGCTGTGTCGGCGTGCATGGAGAACCCGGCATCACATCTCATTTCATCATTAGCATACATAATACATTGGCTCCGACCACAATCAGCCGACTCAACATCGTTACTTGTCTTTACATTTTGGCATTTGTCAATGACATCACTTTCCTGTCAAAATCTCTGTGCAAGGTTACATTTAAATACCTGCATTTGTTAGTTACATCTTTTTCATTAGTATTACCACATCGCTGTTCAACAGTACATTTGTATACTTGCATTTGTTAATTATACCTTTATCATTAGTATTACCACATCACTGTTCAACAGTACATTTAGATTCTTACATTTGTTGATTACATCTTTTACATTAGTGTCACCAGCATCGCTGTTCAACGGTACATTTGTATACTTGCATTTGTTATATACCTTTATCATTAGTGTCACCGGCATCGCTGTACAAAGAGTGGGACTGTCCCTTTAATTATTCTGGGTTGTCGGTCTCCTTCAAAAGGGCCTTGCAATCTTTACCCCAATCCGGTTCGCTGCTCGGCATCACATGTGGTTCCCTCAACGCTGCCCCTCGTGGTCTGGTTGCGGCCATCTTGATTTCAGGTGCTTCACCTCGTGGTGCGGGCGCCATCTTTCTCTCCACGAGGTCGGCTGTGGTGATCCTTTTCTCCCCAGGTTCTGCCACGGAAGCCGGGAATTTACCTTCTGTGCCGATCTTCTTCCCTCGGAGTCCTGCCACTGGAGCCCGGAAGCTGAGTCTGGTTGTTTGGGTTGACTCATTCCGCCGTTGAGTTGTGCAGTCTGTGTCGTCGTCGTCACGCAGTCGAGTTGGGCAGTAGGATCTTCAGGTGCTGTGATGGATCCAAATTTGGGGCCACCTAGGACGTCGATCGTCGGGGCCTGGAGGCTTTCCCAGCTCCAACAGATTTGGATTTGCTTCATCCATCTTCTTCCCAACAGCGTTGGACCATCACCAAAGTTAGCTTGTGCATCGTGCCGCCATGGGACACCTGGACATCCAGGCTGCCAATGATTGGGATGGTGTCTTTTGTGTAAGTGAGCAGCTTTGCCTGGATTGGGAGCATTTTGGTTCGGTCGGCGGGATTGTCCCAAAGTTTCTTGAAGGCCGTCTGATTCATCAGCGGTTGTCTCGCCCCTGTATCAACCTCCATCAAGACTGGAACTCCGTTGATTTCTACTTCCATTTTCCACGGGGAACTCTCGGTGGAGCAGGTATACACTCCGTACACCTCTTCCAGGGGCTGAGTTGCTTCATAGACTCTCTCTTCGTCTTCATCAGCGCTGGAGCCCGGGTGATCGGCCAACTCTTCAGCGACTCGGTGAGTAAAGTTTCGTCTACACATCCGCTGAAGGTGATCTTTAGTGTTGCAGCCTTTGCAAGTATAGTCCTTGTATCGGCACTGGTGGGCCCTGTGATTTCCTCCACAGCGCCAGCATGAGGCTGGCCGGTTGGCCCCATGTGGCGGACTCAGGGTTGCGAGACTCAGGGTAGCAGCCTTGCCTCTGAAAGGCACCACGGTACTTCTCGGGTTAGAGTCCTGGGGGTGAGTCGTCATCCTTTTGGAATCGCAGGCCGAGTGCCTGGTTCACTTTAACTGCAGGGTGACCATACTGTTCGCAGAGAGCAGCTTGTGGAGGAGGCCCTCGTGGCCGATTCCAATAACAAAAATGTCCCTTAGTGCTTCGGCGAGGTGGCTGCCAAATCACACGGTGCAGCCAATCGTCTGAGGTCTGCAGCATATTTTGCGATTTCTTGGCCTTCGGGCCGCCGGTGGGTGTAGAACCGGTGTCTGGCTGTGAGGATGCTCTCTTTAGGTTTGAGCTGTTCCTGTGTTATTGTTACGAGCTCTGCGTACATTTTGGTGATTGTCTTCGCTGGGGCTAGCAGGTCCCTGACAAGGCCGTGGACAGTGGGCCCACAACTGCTGAGCAGAATGGCCCAGCGAGGTTGGTGTGTCTCCAGCCAGGTTGTTCGCGATGAAGAAGTGTTTGAACCTTTCCACAAAGGCGTCCCAATCTTCCCCATCAGCGAATTGTTGAAAGTTGCTTAGGTTAGCCATGTTGCGTGTGAAAATTCGTAATCTCGTCGCCAGTTGTTATGTGTGCAAGCACTCTAGTAATGACTCCACCAGGGAGCGTATTGCACTTGAACTGTTGTGACCTTAGTCTGTTTATTGCAGCTCCCTGAGTGAGGACACAATGAGGTGAGCTCACTTTTATACTTGGTTACCTGCAGGTGTGCAGGTGGCCCTTAGGTCTCCACCAGTAGCACCCTCTGGTGGTACAGTTATGGTGTATACAATGTGAGGATACATTCAGTCGTCTAATGTTACAGTACATACATTATACATATACAACAATCATCATCAAAGATAGTCCCTCGAGTCGAGGATGACTTGCTTCCACATCAAGAAGTTCACAGGTGTTTCAATGAAGGACCCAATATTCCAGGTCCCGAACTTCATCCTGAAGGGTGGAAGATGCCTGTGCGTGGATTTTTTAACATGTGGTGACCGTTGCACACCAGCCACCACACGGGTTTGACAGAGCTAGGCCTTGGTCCAGTGGCAAGGATTAACCAGGACAACTGGAGACCTGCTCTGCTGCACGGACCTAGTGCGTGCACATATCGCAGTGTGGGCTGGTCCGTGCTGTCCCTGGGCCCTCGCCTCTTCTAGGCCCTGACCTCTCGCCTCTCCTGGGCCCCAATCACGTCCCTCTACAATCTCTCGCTGCTCCTGCGCCCTGACCTCGCTGCTCCTGCAGTACCTGCCCACGCTCCAATCACCGACCTGGATCTTGGTGATGTCCCTCTTCACTGCCGTTGTTCTCCTGCTCCAGCGTGTGCTGCTCCCATCAGAGCAGGCTGGGGAGTGGAAGGAGCAGCGTGGCGGCACACCACTCCAGGGAGCACAAATATTTTGGGGCAGTGTAAGAACAGAAAAGGCAATTCGAGGACAAGGGAAAGAAAATGAGACTGGTGCATTAAGAATGAATCATTTAACGTTTCACCCCTCCCTGCTTTTTCCCTAACTGCTGGATTTACAGATAATGCTCCCACATACAATGACGTGATTAAGGCAGGAAATCAGAACCTGCTCAAGATGAAGGAGAAATTGTCTCAGCAGCAGCCCAGCGGGTGAGTGATGCGGCACACGGAGCACCAGGCCGACCTTGTAGGCAGCCCTGGCACGTTCAGCTGCTCAGAGTAACGGCAGTGGATGCCTCGCTAGTGACTGGGCTCCTCTCCACTGGCCCAGTGCTGCCTCCACACACACTGCAGGAACCTTGGCCAAGCACTGCTCACAGGAAGCCTTCTCAAATGTCACTGTTCAGCAATACGAATAATTGCAGATCTTCACCAATCATTTCTACCCCTCCCCGAAGTCCCAGCTGTGCCTCCCAGTTCCGTTTCTGCCCCCCATAGCAGGAAATGGGCAGCTTGTTGCACAGTAAAGAGGAATTTCTATCTCCGCAGTGTTTTTTATTTTTATATTTATCACTAGAAATCAGGGCTTAGAAACATTCTGGAAATCAGTTGTTGTGAAGATTCTAGTTTTAAAGTGAACAAATTATCGGGGGTAGGCTGGACCAGTGGGAGAGACCCAGGCCCAAAACCAGCTCGGGTTGAGGGGATGAAAGTCTCCACTGTCTCCCGGCTGCTCCTGGGGTCAAGGGTCAAGGCCCCAATTGCACCTGGGATCAAGGTTCACACTGCACCTGGGTTCAAGGGTCAAGGCCCCGACTGCACCTGCGGTCATATAAGAAATAGGAGCAGGAGTAGGCCATATGGCCCCTCGAGCCTGCTCCGTCATTCAATAAGATCATGGCTGATCTGATCATGGACTCAGCTCCACTTCCCTGCCCGCTCCCCATAACACTTTATTCCCTTATCGCTCAAAGATCTGTCTATCTCCACCTTAAATATATTCAATGACCCAGACTCCACAGCTCTCTGGGGCAGAGAATGCCACAGATTTACAAATCTCAGAGAAGAAATTCCTCCTCGTTTCCGTTTTAAATGGGCGGCCCCTTATTCTGAGACCTACTCAACCTATCTTCATGTCAACCCCCTCATCTCCGGAATCAACCTAGGGAACCTTCTCTGAACAGCCTCCAATGCAAGTATATCCTTCCCTAAATAAGGAGACCAAAACTGTATGCAGTACTCCAGGTGTGGTCTCACCAATACCCTGTACAGTTGTAGCAAGACTTCTCTGCTTTTATACTCTATCCCCCTTGCAATAAAGGCCAACATTCCATTTGCCTTCCTGATTACTTGCTGTAACTGCATACTAATGTTTTGTGTTTCATGCACAAGGACCCCCAGGTCCCTCTGTACTGCAGCACTTTGCAATGTTTCTCCATTTAAATTATAATTTGCTTTTCAATTTTTTCTGCCAAAGTGGATAAACTCACATTTTCCCACATTATACTCCATCTGCCAAATTTTTGCCCTCTCACTTAACCTATCCCTTTGCAGATTTTTTGTGTCCTCCTCACAATTTACTTTCCCACCCATCTTTGTATCATCAGCAAACTTAGTTACATCACACTCGGTCCTTTCATCTAAGTCATTAATATAGTTTGTAAATAGTTGGGGCCCCAGCACTGATCCCTGCAGCACCCCACTAGTCACTGTTTGCCAACCGGAAAATGACCCAATTATCCGACTCTCTGTTTTCTGTTAGTTAGCCAATCCTCTATCCATGCTAATATATTACTCCTGACCCCGTGAACTTTTATTTTGTGCAGTAAACTTTTATGTGGCACCTTATCGAATGCCTTCTGGAAATCTAAATATACCACATCTATTGATTCCCCCTTATCCACCCTGCTCGTTACATCCTCAAAGAACGCCCGCAAATTTGACAAACATGATTTCCCTTTCATAAAAATATAGAAATCTCATCATCATCATCATCATAGGCAGTCCCTCAGAATCGAGGAAGACTTGCTTCCACTCCTGAAGTGAGTTCTTTGGTGACTGAACAGTCCAATACGAGAGCCACAGACCCTGTCACAGGTGGGACAGATAGTCGTTGAGGGAAGGGGAGGGTGGGACAGGTTGCCGCACGCTTCCACTGCATGCGCTTGGTTTCTGCATGCTCTCGGCGATGAGACTCGAGGAGCTCAGCACCCTCCCGGATGCACTTCCTCCACTTATGGTGGTCTGGTCTTTGGCCAGGGACTCCCAGGTGTCAGTGGGGATGTTGCACTTTATCAGGGAGGCTTTGAGCGACAGCACAGAAGGAGGCCATTTCGACCCATTGTGTCCGCGCCGGCCGACAAAGAGCCACACGGCCCTCGGTCAGCAGCCCTGAAGGTTACATATAAACCTATGAACAATGGCGGACAGGCAAAGAGCACCCAGCCCAACCAGTCCACCTCACACAACCACGACACTCCTTATACAGAAACATTCTACACTCCACCCCAACCAGAGCCATGTGATCTCCTGGGAGAGGCAAAAACCAGATAAAAAACCCAGGCCAATTGGAGAAAAAAATCTGGGAAAATTTCTTTCCGACCCATCCAGGTGACTGAAACTAGTCCAGGAGATCACCCTGGCCGTATTCAATTCCCTGCAGTACTTACCATTATATCTGCGCTGTCCAACAAGAATTTAACCAGTCTAATCCCACTCAGCCATGATCTTATTGAATGGCCTACTCCTGTTCCTATTTCTTATGTTATTTTACCAGCTCTAGGTCCCTAACCCTGCAGATTATGGCACTTTAAGTGCCCATCCAAGCATCTTTAAATGTGGTGCGGGTTTCTGCATCCACCACCCTTCCAGGCAATGAGTTCCAGACACCCACAACCCTCTGCGTAAAGAAGCCCCTCTGAACCTTCCACCAACCACCTTAAAACTATGTCCCCTCATAATTAACCCCTCCACCAAGGGAAATAGGCCCTTACTATCCACTATATCCAGGCCCCTCAAAATTTTATACGTCTCAATGAGGTCTCCCCTCAGCCTCCTCTGTTCCAAGCAGGACAAACCCAGCCTATCCAATCTGTCCTCATAACTAAGATTCTCCATTCCAGACAGCATCCTAGTAAATCTCCTCTGCACCCTCTCCAGTGCAATCACGTCCTTTCTATAATAAGGCGACCAGAACTGCAGGCAGTACTCCAGCTGTGGCCTAACAAGAGCATTATACAATTTAAGCATAACCTCCCTGCTCTTGTATTCTATGCCTCAGCTAATAAAGGCAAGCATTCCGTATGCCTTCTTAACACCTTATCCACCTGGCCTGCTACTTTCAGGAATCCATGGACAAGCACTCCAAGGTCCTTTTGTTCATCTACACTTCAAAGTGGCCTACCATTTAATGTGTATACCCTTTCCTTATTAGCCCTCCCAAAGTGCATTACCTCACACTTCTCTGAATTAAATTCCATTTGATTCTCCTGCAGTCCATGACTTTCCTCTTCAGTATCAACCACACAGCCAATTTTAGTGTCATCTGCAAACGTCTTAATCATACTCCCGATATTCAAATCTAGATCATTGATTGTAAACCACAAAAAGCAAGGGACCAAGTACTGAGCCCTGCAGAACCCCACTGAAAACATCCTTCCAGTCACAAAAACATCCATCAATCATTACCCTTTGCTTCTTACCTCTAAGCCAATTTTGGATCCAACTTGTCACCTTGCCCTGGATCCCATGGGCTTAATCATGGTGACCAGTTTACAATGTGGGACCTTATCAAAAGCTTTGCCAAAGTCCATATATATATATACGACATCGTACGCACTACCCTCATCGACCCTCCTGGTTACCTCCTCGAAAAATTCAATCAGGTTAATCAAACATAGTCTTCCCTTAACAAATCCGTGCTGCCTGTCCCTAATTAATCCTTGCTTTTCTAAATGTAGGTTTATCCTGTCCTTCAGGATTTTTTCCAATAATTTTCCCACCATTGAGGTTAGGCTGACAGGCCTATTACTCAGCCTATCCCTTTCTCCCTTCTTATATATTAGCAGTCCTCCAGTCCTCCGGCACCATGCCCAAATCCAAAGAGGACTGCAAAATGATGATCAAGGCCTCTGCTATTTCCTTTTTTACTTGGCTCAACGTCCTGGGATGCATTTATCTACTTTCAAAGCTGCTAAACCCCTTAATATTTCCTCTCTCACTATGTTTATTTCATCCAGAATATCACACTCTTCCTCGATAGCAGTATCTGCATTGCCATTGTAAAACCATGCTGACTCTGCCTGATTGAATCATGCTTTTCCACATGTCCTGTTACTACGTCCTTAATAATGGACGCCAATATTTTCCCAACGACAGATGTTAGGCTAACTGGTCTATAGTTTCCTGCTTTCTGACTGCCTCCTTTTTTTAAATAGGGGTGTTACATTTGCGGTTTTCCAATTCATGGGACCTCCCCAGAATCCAGGGAATTTTGGGAGATTACAACCAATGCATACTCTCACTGCAGTCACTTTTAAGACCCTAGGATGCAAGCCATCGGGTCCAGGGGACCTGTCTGCTTTTATTTTACCGAGTACTACTTCTTTCGTGATAGTGATAGTATTAAGTTCCTCCCTCTCTCTTGCCCCAACTGTACCTGGGTTCAAGGGTCAAGGCCCCGACTGACCGGGGGTCAGAAGCATATGGTGAAATGGGTAGACACACGGCAGATCCAAGTTAATGGGAATATGTATGAATGATGCTCTGTGGAAGGAACGCAATATAATCTAAATGCTGCTATTTTAAGGGGGTGGAAGAGCAGAGGGACCTGCATGCATGCTCACAAATCCTTGAAGGTGGCAGGGCAAATTGAGAAGGTGGTGAAGAAATGGTCTGGGTGCATGGCTTTGTGTATACTGGCATTGAATACTAAACAAGGCGGTTATGCTAAACCTTTGCAAATCACTGGTTGGGCCTGAGCTGGAGTACCGAGTTCAGTTCTGGACACCACACTCTAGGAAGGATATCAAGGCCCTGGAGAGGGTGCAGAGGTTTACCAGGATGGTACCATGGATGAGGGGGTTCAGTTACGTGGAGAGATCGGAGAAGCTCCTGAGAGCAGAAAAAGTTAAGGGGAGATCGAACAGAGGTATAATCTGTTTTAGTGATGTTGGTTGAGGGATAAATATTGACCAGGACACCGGGGATAACTCCCCTGCTCTTCTTCGAACTAGTGCCATGGGATCTTTTACGTCCACCCGAGAGAGCAGACGGGGCCTCGGTTTAACGTCTCATCTGAAAGACGGCATCTCCGACGGTGTAGCACTCCCTCAGCACTGCACTGGAGTGTAAGCCTAGATTTATGTGTTCAAGTCCCAGGAGTGGGACTTGAACCCACAACCTTCTGACTTCGAGGCGAGGGTTATCACCATCATAGACAGTCCCTCGGAATCAAGGAAGACTTGCTTCCACTCTTAATATGAGTCCTTAGGTGGCTGAACAGTCCAATACGAGAACCACAGACTCTGTCACAGGTGGAACAGACAGCGGTTGAAGGAAAGGGTGGATGGGACAGGTTTGCTGCACGCTCCTTCCGCTGCCTGTGCTTGATTTCTGCATGCTCTCGGTGATGAGATTCGAGGTGCTCAGCGCCCTCCCCGATGCACTTCCTCCACTTAGGACGGTTTTTGGCCCGGGACTCCCAGGTGTCAGTGGGGATGTCGCACTTTATCAGGGAGGTTTTGAGGGTGTCCCTGTAACGTTTCCTCTGCCCACCTTGGGCTCATTTGCCATGAAGGAGTTCCAAGTAGAGCGCTTGCTTTGGGAGTTTCGTGTCTGGCATGCGGACAATGTGGCTCGCCCAGTGGAGCTGATCAAGTGTGGTCAGTGCTTCAATGCTGGGGATGTTGGCCTGGATGAGGACGCTAATGTTAGTGCGTCTATCCTCCCAGGAGATTGCTACCTGTTCTGCCCTACCAGTACTCTGTTACATATTGCCACACACAGTGACAGTTGCACAGTGTACACCCACAGCCCCAGGAAGCACCAGCATGCTTCCCAGAGTAACTTGCCTACTCCAAAATCATATCGACTTTCTTGTTACAGGGCACAGCAGCTTGCACAGTCAAGTTAAACACCGGGGCAAGCTCCGAAACCACCAGGGTGAGTAGGGCTGTTATCGAGAGCAGCCAGATAGCCAAGAATGATATAGAATATACAGCACAGGAGCAGGCCATTCGGCCCAACCACTCAATGCTGGTGTATGCTCCACTCGAGCCTCCTCTACCCCATTTAGATTCTTCTCGGAGAACATGACAGCGAGGAGTTTGGGTAAATGTTACAGTGAGGGGTGTGGGGTATATCAGTGTTACAGTGAGGGGTGTGGGGTATATCCGTGTGACAGTGAGGGGTGTGGGGTATATCAGTGTTACAGTGAGGGGTGCGGGGTATATCAGTATGTGACAGTGATGGGTGTAGGGTATATCAGTGTTACAGTGTGGGGTATATCAGTGTTACAGTGAGGGGTTTGGGGTTCATCAGTGTGACAGTGAGGGGTGTGAGGTATATCAGTGTTGCACTGAGATCTGTGGCGTATATCAGTGTTACAGTGAGGGGTGTGGGGTATATCAGTGTTACAGTGAGGGGTGTGGGGTATATCAGTGTGTTGCAGTGAGGGGTGTGGGGTATATCAGTATGTGACAGTGAGGGTTGTCGGGTATATCAGTGTTACAGTGAGGGTTGTGGGGTATATCAGTGTGTTGCAGTGAGGGGTGTGGGGTATATCAATGTTACAGTGAGGGGTGCGGGGTATATCAGTGTTACAGTGAGGGGTGTGGGGTATATCAATATGTGATAGTGAGGGCTGTGGGGTATATCAGTATTACAGTGAGGGGTGTAGGGTATATCAGTGTTACAGTGAGGGGTGTGGGGTATATCAGTGTGTTACAGTGAGGGAATGTAGGTATATCAGTTTTACAGTGAGGAGTGTGGAGTATATCAATATGTGATAGTGAGGGGTGTAGGGTATATCAGTGTTATCGTGAGGGAAGTGGGGTATATCAGTGTTGCACTGACAGCTGTGGCGTATATCAGAGTTACAGTGAGGGGTGTGGGGTATATCAGTTGTACAGTGAGGGGTGTGGGGTATATCAGTGTTACAGTGAGGGGTGTGGGGTATATCAGTGTGTTGCAGTGAGGGGTGTGGGGTATATCAGTATGTGACAGTGAGGGTTGTAGGGTATATCAGTGTTACAGTGAGGGTTGTGGGGTATATCAGTGTGTTGCAGTGAGGGGTGTGGGGTATATCAGTGTTACAGTGAAGTGTGTGAGGTATATCGGTGTTACAGTGAGGGATATGGGGTATATCAGTGTTGCAATGAGGGGTGTCTGGACCAAGACTTAGCTCTGTCAAGCCCGTGTGGTGGCTGCTGTGCAACGGTCACCACACGTAAAAAAAATTCACGCACAGGCATCTTCCACCCTTGAGATGTAGTTCAGGATGTGGAATATTAGATGGTTATTTGAAACACCTGTGAACTCATCCTTTTTCCGTAGTGGAAGCAAGTCATCCTCGTTTCGAGGGACTGCCTATGATGATGATGATGATGAGTGGTGTGGGGTATATCAGTGTGTTACAGTGAGGGGTGTGGGGTATATCAGTTTTACAATGAGGGGTGTGGGATATATCAGTATTACAGTGAGGGGTGTGGAGTATATTAGTTTTACAGTGAGGGGTGTGGAATATATCAGTTTTACAGTGTGAGGTATATCAGTGTTGCAGTGAGGGGTGTGGGGTATATCAGTATGTGACAGTGAGGGGTGTGAGGTATATCAGTGTTACAGTGAGGGGTGTGGGGTCTATCAGTGTTCCAGTGAGTGGTGTGGGGTATATCAGTGTTACAGTGAGTGGTGTGGGGTATATCAGTGTTACAGTGAGGGGTTTGGGGTATATCAGTGTGACAGTGAGGGGTGTGGGGTATATCAGTGTTACAGTGAGTGGTGTGGGGTATATCAGTGTGACAGTGAGGGGTGTGAGGTATATCAGTGTTACAGTGAGGGGTGTGGGGTATATCAATGGTCCAGTGAGAGGTGTGGGGTATATCAGTCTTACTGTGAGGGGAGTGGGGTATATCAGTGTGTTACAGTGAGGGTGTGGGTATATCAGTGTTACAGTGAGCGGTGTGGAGTATATCAATATGTGATAGTGAGGGGTGTGAGGTATATCAGTGTTACAGTGAGGGTTGTGGGGTATATCAGTGTGTTGCACTGAGGTCTGTGGCGTATATCAGTGTTACAGTGAGGGGTGTGGGGTATATCAGTTTACAGTGAGGGGTGTGGGGTATATCAGTGTGTTGCAGTGAGGGGTGTGGGGTATATCAGTATGTGACAGTGAGGGTTGTAGGGTATATCGGTGTTACAGTGAGGGTTGTGGGGTATATCAGTGTGTTGCAGTGAGGGGTGTGGGGTATATCAATGTTGCAGTGAGGGGTGTGGGGTATATCAGTCTTACTGTGAGGGGAGTGGGTTATATCAGTGTGTTACAGTGAGGGGTGCAGGGTATATCAGTGTTACAGTGAGGGGTGTGGGGTATATCAATATGTGATAGTGAGGGGTGTGAGGTATATCAGTGTTACAGTGAGGGGTGTAGGGTATATCAGTGTTGCACTGAGGGCTGTGGGGTATATCAGTATTACAGTGAGGGGTGTGGGGTGTATCAGTATGTGACAGTGAGGGGTGTGGGGTATATCAGTGTTACAGTGAGGTGTGTGGGGTATATCAGTGTTACAGTGAGGGGTGCCTGGACCAAGACCTCGCTCTGTCAAGCCTGTGTGGTGGCCGGTGTACAACGGTCACCACACATTAAAAAAATTCACGGACAGGGATCTTCCACCCTTCAGATATAGTTCAGGATCTGGAATATGAGCTGGTTATTTGAAACACCTGTGAACTCATCCTTTTTCCGATGTGGAAGCAAGGCATCCTCGTTTCGAGGGATTGCCTATGATGATGATGATGATTGGTATGGGATATATCAGTGTTATAGTGAGGGGTGTGGGGTATATCAGTGTTACAGTGAGAGGTGTGGGGTATATCAGTGTTACAGTGAGGGGTGTGGAATATATCAGTTTTACAGTGAGGGGTGTGGGGTATATCAGGGTTACAGTGAGGGGTGTGGGGTATATAAGTGTTACAGTGAGGGGTTTGGGGTGTATCAGTGTGACAGTGAGGGGTGTGGGGTATATCAGTGTTACAGTGAGTGGTGTGGGGTATATCAGTGTGACAGTGAGGGGTGTGGGGTATATCAGTCTTACTGTGAGGGGAGTGGGGTATATCAGTGTTACAGTGAGGGGTGTGGAGTATATCAATATGTGATAGTGAGGGGTGTGAGGTATATCAGTGTTATACTGAGGGATGTGGGGTATATCAGTGTTGCACTGAGGTCTGTGGCGTATATCAGTGTTACAGTGAGGGGTGTGAGGTATATCAGTTTACATTGAGGAGTGTGGGGTATATCAGTGTGTTGCAGTGAGGGGTGTGGGTATATCAGTATGTGACAGTGAGGGGTGTAGGGTATATCAGTTTTACAGTGAGGGGTGTGGGGTATATCAGTGTTACAGTGAGGGGTGTGGGGTATATCAGTGTGTTGCAATGAGGGGTGTGGGGTATATCAGTATGTGACAGTGAGGGGTGTGGGGTATATCAGTGTTACAGTGAGGGTTGTGGGGTATATCAGTGTGTTGCAGTGAGGGGTGTGGGGTATATCAATGTTACAGTGAGGGGTTGTGGGGTATATCAGTCTTACTGTGAGGGGAGTGGGTTATATCAGTGTGTTAGTGAGGGGTGCGGGGTATATCAGTGTTACAGTGAGGGGTGTGGGGTATATCAGTGTTGCACTGAGGGCTGTGGGGTATATCAGTATTTCAGTGAGGGGTGTAGGGTATATCAGTGTTACAGTGAGGGGTGTGGGGTATATCAGTGTTACAGTGAGGGGTGTGGCGTATATCAGTGTGTTACAGTGAGGGGTGTGGGGTATATCAGTGTGTTACAGTGAGGGGTGTGGGGTATATCAGTGTGTTGCAGTGAGGGGTGTGGGCTGTATCAGTATGTGACAGTGAGGGGTGTAGGGTATATCAGTGTTACAGTGAGGGGTGTGGCGTATATCAGTGTGTTGCACTGAGGGCTGTGGGGTATATCAGTGTTACAGTGAGGTGTGTGGGGTATATCAGTATGTGACAGTGAGGGGTGTGAGGTATATCAGTGTTACAGTGAGGGGTGTGGGGTCTATCAGTGTTCCAGTGAGGGGTGCCTGGACCAAGACCTAGCTCTGTCAAGCCCGTGTGGTGGCTGGTGTACAACGGTCACCACTCATTAAAAATATTCACGGACAGGCATCTTCCACCCTTCAGATATCGTTCAGGATCTGGAATATGAGCTGGTTATTTGAAACACCTGTGAACTCATCCTTTTTCCGATGTGGAAGCAAGGCATCCTCGTTTCGAGGGATTGCCTATGATGATGATGATGAGTGGTGTGGGGTATATCAGTGTTACAGTGAGAGGTGTGGAATATATCAGTTTTACAATGAGGGGTGTGGGGTATATCAGGGTTACAGTTAGGGGTGTGGAATATATCAGTTTTACAGTGAAGGGTGTGGAATATATCAGTTTTACAGTGTGGGGTATATCAGTATTATAGTGGGGTGTGGAGTATATCAGTTTTACAGTGAGGGGTGTGGGGTATATCAGGGTTACAGTGAGGGGTGTGGAGTATATCAGTGTTACAGTGAGGGGTGTGGTATATATCAGTGTTAAGGTGAGGGTGTGGGGTATATCAGTGTTACAGTGAGGGATGTGGGGTATATCAGTGTTACAATGAGAGGTGTGGGCTATATCAGTGTTGCAGTGAGGGGTATGGGGTATATCAGTGTGACAGTGAGGGGTGTGAGGTATATCAGTGTTACAGTCAGGGGTGTGAGGTATATCAGTGTTACAGTGAGGGGTGCGGGGTCTATCAGTGTCAGTGTGGGGTGTGGGGTATATCGGTCTTACTGTGAGGGGAGTGGGGTATATAAGTGTTAGTGAGGGGTGTGGGGTATATCAATCTTACTGTGAGGGGTGTGCTGTATATCAGTGTTACAGTGAGTGGTGTGGAGTATAACAGTATGTGAAAGTGAGGAATGTGAGGTATATCAGTGATACAGTGAGGGTTGTGGGGTATATCAGTGTGTTGCAGTGAGGGGTGTGGGGTATATCAGTATGTGACAGTGAGGGATGTGGGGTATATCAGTGTTACAGTGAGTGGTGTGGGATATATCAGTGTGTTGCAGTGAGGGGTCTGGGGTATATCAGTATGTGATAGTGAGGGGTGTCGGGTATATCAGTTTTACAGTGAGGGGTGTAGGGTATATTAGTGTTACTGTGAGGGGTGTGAGGTATATCAGTGTTAAAGTGAGGTGTGTGGAGTATATCAATTTTACAGTGAGGGATGCTGGGTATATCAGTGTTGCAGTGAGGGATGCTGGGTATATCAGTGTTGCAGTGAGGGGTGCGGGCTATATCAGTGTTACACTGAGTGGTGCAGGGTATATCAGTGTGTTACACAGAGGCGTGCGGCGTATATCAGTGTGTTACAGTGAGGGTTGTGGGGTATATCAGTGTTACATTGAGTGGTGCGGGGTATATCAGTGTTATACAGAGGGATGTGGGGTATATCACTGTTACAGTGAGGGGTGTGGGGTATATCAGTATTGCAGTGAGGGAATGTAGCATATATCAGTGTTAGAGTGAGGATTGTGGGGTGTATCAGTGTTGCAGTGAGGGGTGTGGAGTATATCAGTGTTACACTGAGGGGTGCGGGGTATATCTGTTACAGTGAGGGGTGTGGTGTATATCAGTGTTACAGTGAGGGGTGTGGGGTATATCAGGTTTACAGTGAGCGGTGTGGTGTATATCAGTGTTACAGTGAGTGGTGTGGGGTATAGCAGTGTTACAGTGAGGGCTGCGGGGTGTCTCAGTTTTACAGTGAGGGGTGTGGGGTATATCAGTGTTACAGTGAGGGGTGTGGGGTACATCTGTCACACAGGGATGCGGGGTATATCAGTGTTGCACTGAGGAATGTGTAGTTCTATCAGTGTTACAGTGAGGGGTGTGGGGTATATCAGTGTTGCAGTGAGGGGTGCGGGGTATATCAATGTTACAGTGACGGGTGCGGGGTATATCAGTGTTGCACTGAGGGGTGTGGGGTATATCAGTGTGTTACAGTGAGGGGTGCGGGCAGTGGGTGAAGCCAGAGGGAGTGCAGGACGGCCTGGCTCTGGCTCAGGCTCAGGGCGGCCTGAGACGGAGCTGGCTGGAGGGGTCAGTTGATGAAATCTGGACTCGGTTGCCAGCTGAATGTTTATTTACTTGATGTTTTACAGATTCTTTCGTGATGCAAGGCTGGAAGCTGGGCACTCCATACGATGCTTACTCCGACCTCGCTGGAACCCGGAGACTCAGGCATTCTGTTGCCAAACCGTACTGTGGTGAAAGTGAAGATTGTCGAAGTGTTCTGTGGCCTGATGTCGCCCATGCTGCATCACTGCTGTTTCATAATAAATGATCTGTTGACAACCTAGAGATAGCCCAATGTTTCCAACCTCGGTCCTCTCACTGAACCTGTGGGAGCGACTGTTCATCGCCCAGCAGGTGGGTTCACCCGTCTCAGCACACAGAGCACCCCTGTCCCAGCACACACAGCACCCCCGGTCCCAGCACACACGGCACGCACCGTCCCAGCACACACAGCGGCCCCCGTCCCAGCATACACGGCACACTCCATCCCGTCCCACCATACACGGCATCTCATCCCATCCCAGCACACACAGCACATCCCAACCCGTCCCAGCACACCCCATCCCAGCATGACCCCCCCCCCCCCCGCAATCCTGTCTCCACACTGAGGAAACCCTCCATCATGCTAAATGTGTCAGCCGTGGGCAGTGGGCAGCACCCTTGCCCTGAGTCAGAAGGTTGTGGATTCAAGTCCCACTTCAGCACCTTGAGCACATAAACCTAGGCTGACATTCCAGTGCAGTGCTGAGGAAGTGCTGCACTGTCGGAGGTGCCGTCTTTCGGATGAGACGTTAAACCGAGGTCCCGTCTTCCCACTCGGGTGGACATGAAAGATCCCACGGCACTATTTGAAGAAAAGCATGGAGTTATCCCCGGTGTCCTGGGGCCAATACTTACCCTCAAACAACATAACAAAAACAGATTCTCTGGTCATTATCACGTTGCTGTTTGTGGGAGATTGTTGTGTGCAATTAACTGCAAGACTTTCTTTTCAAGTGGGATAGATTCTAAACAGATGTAGCAGCTCAAAATTGGTCATCCACGAGGCGCGGTGGGCCATCAGCAGCAGCAGAATTGCATTGCACCACAATCTGTAACCTCATGGCCCGGCACTAACATAACCATCAAACCAGGGGACCACCCCTGGTTCAGTGAGGCATATTTGAAGAGCAATTCAGAAGCAGCACCAAGCTAAAAATGGGTTTCCAACATGGGGAAGCTGCAACACAGGGCTATATACATGCTAAAGCGTAGAAGCAGAAAGCTGCAGACAGAGCGAAGCGATCCCATAAGCAGTGGATCACATCAATGCTCTGCAGTCCTGCCACATCCAACCATGGCGGGAGAAGGAGGTCCCATCAACATCCCCGGTATCTATTTCTCGTGTCTCTGTTTACCGGGGCTCGGAGCTCCCTCTCCCTATCCCGGGGCCCTCGCTCCCTATCCCGGGGCTCCCTCTCCCTATCCCGGGGCCTCCTCTCCCTATCCCGGGGCCCTCGCTCCCTATCCCGGTGCTCACTCTATCCATCTATCCCAGGGCGCTCTCTCTCTCTCTCTCTATCGATCCTGGGGCTCGCTCTCTCTCTCTATCTATCTATCTCGGGGCTCGCTCGCTCTCTCTCTCTCTCTCTCTATCCCGGTGTGCGCTCTCTTTCTCTCTCGCTTTCTCGCTCTCTCTCTCTCG